>NC_048448.1:7811624-8111624 GCF_004353265.1 Vitis riparia | reverse complement strand
AAATATTTTTAGTCTTTCTAATACTTTAAAGCAAGTGTTAAAAAAGCTAAAAACACTTCCTAAAATCACTACCAAATGTACTCTTAGTTTACAAGTTAGGAGTTCAAAGACGCTGAGTTTTACAGCATCTAGGTATGTTTGAAGAAAATTGTAATATCATGCTTTTATGAGCACCCAAAAATATATGAAGTAATGCTCCTTTTGGGTTGTTGCAAAATTGTACAAAAAGAAACAAAGGCTCTAACAAACTGCAATTTCACTGGAATTCGCTATAAGATCTAAGTCCCCAATTCTTTTCCTTAAATCTCTTAACAATCCAATAACAAGAAGAAGAAGAGGAAGAACAATTTTATATATATATATATATAACAATTTTATCAAGTTATATAAAATAACTTGATATAAACTCAGGCAGAATCCAAGAACCAATTTCAAATAATCACACATTTAAAGACCTACAAACAATGGAATCTTCTTTCTATTAGATTCTTACTTAAATTTATTTTCCCTGCAGATTAAGCAAATCCTACAACACGCCCATATGAAATCTAGACTATGATCAAGAATCAACAGTATTACTACATTAGGTCGTCAATGAATAGTGATAACCCTTTATTGATGATGGCAAACCTTCCATTTGGTTGCTGAGAAAACAGAGAAAAGGGGAAGTAATTTAAAAGACTATTTTCTGATTTATTATTATTATTATTGGTTTCTCAACATTTTATCGATAGACCAAACGGCACCAAAGTCCATCTTGGGTACATTGAGTGAATGAGAGCTACGATTCCCCTTTTTCTTTTTAACACTCCAATTCTTTGCAAGAAGCAGAGGGAAGATTACCGTTACACATTGTTGGAAATAAAAGATAAAACAAAAAATTAATATCGAATAGCAATCAAAGATAAAAATTAAAAAGAAAAAGAAAAAGAAAAGAGAAAGAAAGAAAGAGAACCTTGGCTGGATAAATACGAAGGTTATGATAAGCGAGGACCTTCTCTCCTTCAGAAAAGGGACACGAATCGGAAAGGGGAGGGCAGTCATCGGTGTCGCTGTCGGCGTCGACGTCGATGTCGGTTTCGGTGGTGTCGCCGTCGGTTTCGGTTGCGGAGGCATCGACAGAGCTTCCCATTTGAAAACGATCGCAGCTGCCGTGCCCGATATCAAGTGACAGCTATATTTGATATGGCGGTTTTTAATAGCAAATGTCAATATTATCTGGCCTGGCCCTCCGAATAACTGAATACGGAGGTTTTTCACTTGCTTTTCACATCCCCATGTCGTCGTCGACACGTGGCATCCTGATGCAAATATCCGCATTTTTGTATACTACCCTCACCATTCCACTGCTTGGCTTTGTATCATCAAGATCTTCCAGAATTTTATTTTTTTTTAATTTATCCATGTCAAATATATTTTTTCTGTTAAAAACACTGTGTACTTTTGTTTTCATAGTTCTAGAAATTAGAAAGTATAAATTGCGGACACTTTTTTTTTTTTCTTTATTTCTATTTTTATAATCAGATAATAATAATAATAATTTTATACAAAATACAACCATTCTTAAAAGTTTATGAACCAAAAAAAATTAGGACTCTGTTTGGTCTATTATTTAAAAACGGTTTTCTGTTTTCACAAATAGAAAATTCTTTTTAAAATTTTCTAATACAGTTTAATCATTATTTTTTTAAAATAAAATAAAATATAAAATAATTTTTAAATAATAAATAGGAATTATTTTCACTTATTTTTTAAAAAGAAAAAGAAAACATGGGTTTGTTTAACCATGTGTTTATGAAACTTATTTTTAAAAACCGTTTTTAAAAATAAGTTTCAAAAACACGGTTAAACTGGTTCTAATAGTTTTAAAAATTATTTTTTAAAAATGAGATATTAAGAAAATTTACTAACAAAGAACTTTTAAAGACATAAGTAAATTTATATTTGTTTGTATAATATGCTTTAGTTTTTATATAAAAAAATTTTATTTTAAAAAATAAAATAATTGAAAGTATATCCAAACGGACACATGATTTTTAAATTATGTTTTAAATGGATAAAACTCAAAAAAATTATCAATGTCTTGTTGAAAAAATAAAAATGAGAGAATTATAGATATTAATTTCTTACTTAAAAATTTGCTAAGAAAAACTTTAGAGTGAAATCAATTTATTTTTTATTTTTTTGAAATATTAGATTAAAAAGGTTGAGATAATCCTGTATTTGAAAAAACAACTTCCAAAAATTACATTATTTTTTTCCCAAAACAATGTTATATTCAGTTCATTCCTTTAAATTTGCATTTTCAATGTCCTTTTTAATCATATAACCTTTTATTTTTATTATCTTACTTGAGTTTGAGTTTGAGAGGGTAAAAGCATTTGATTTGGGTTTTACAAGAGCAGGATCTCAAAAGCAATTTTTTGATACACAAAAATAAGAGCATGTTTGGTGGAGAAATTAAAAATAGTTTTCGGTTTTTAAAAATATAAAACAGTTTTAATTTTTTTTACATGTTTGGTAATTGTTTTTAGGGTAATGTTTTTTTTAAAATAATAATAATAATAATAAAATAATATGAACAAGCTGAGGTTGTTCTTTATTATTTTTAAAAACAAAAGAAAATAAGAAAATTCACTTGAACTATTGTGTATGGATCTTTATACTTTTTTTTCACTTATATTTTTACTAGCTACTTTTAATTTAATATTTATTTATTTTGCCCATAAAAAAATAATAATAATTGAAGTACTCATTTCACTTGTATTAAAAAAATGAATACTAAAATTATTTTCATCTTATAGTAATTTGTGTTTAACTAGAATAAAAAATTATTTCATAATTAAAAAAATTATTTCATAATTAAAAAAATTATTTCAACTCATATATAATTATAAATTTATTTATCTTTAAATTAACTTGAATTTGATTTTATATTAATATAAATTAAATTTATAAAAATTTTATAAAATAAAAATAAGACATTGTTTTTAAAAACAATACAAATTCTTTTGTTTTTTGTTTTTAAAAAATATTTTTGAAAACATCATATCAAATACTCTTATTTTTTAAAAATTCTAAAAACTATTTTTTGTTATCTATTTAAAAAAAAAAAAAACCACCAAACGGAACTTTAAGTTTTTAAAAATTTTCATTAGTAAAATAAATTTATTAACAATTTTTTATAAAATAAAAATTAAAAAAATTATTCGGTTAAATAAATTCAAAATAGTTTGAACATGATAAAAGAAGTGGGGATCACTTCCATGGTAAAAATTATTGTCTACTTTTAAAGCCATGAATAGTAATTCAATATGTAGTGATAAGATATCTAATCCTTTCAATCAATTTTCTCATTCACTTTAAAAAATAGAATAAAACAAGTCGCCTACATTTTGCCACTACACATGCATATCTAAGGCTGACAACTATCTTTTGATGCTAATCATCTATTTTTCGTTGCCTAGTCATGGATGTCCGAGGGTTTCGAACCTTAACTAATATTGAAGTGAATTAAGTACTACACCCTTCATAATTTATGGTACAACATGAGAAAAAAGAGGTACGTTTTGAAGAAAAATTGGTATATCATGTTGAAAAAGAGGTGCATGCATTATAAGAATTATGTAGAAGTATCATTTGCTATTAATTATAATGATAATCATCCACGTTCCTTACCCATCATGCATTAATAAGAGTTACTAACTAATGTTAAAAAGAATTAGGTAATTTATTCATAAATTATGGTATATCTTTGAGAAAATTGGATACATCATGAAAAAAAAATTGGTATGTTTTATAGGAAAAAGGTACATTGTATGAACTATATATGAGTTGTTTGATATTAATTGATGACAATAATTCATGTTTCTTCTCTCACCATGTTTGGTTGAGGAGTACTAATAATCTTTTTTTCCACTCATAATCTATAATATTTATAAGAATATTCCTAAAACATTCCTACACAACTATCATGTATATGGACAATTACTTAAAATGTACTCTGAAATGCAGGCCATACACCAATATGAAAATTTGAAACAATTCCATTAATATATTAAATTAGGTTGACAAATTTTGTTTCATTACTATATTGAATGTAATGTACCATTTCCCAAGGTCTTACTAATTAGAATTGATTATGAGCTATTTAGAATCAATTTAACTTCAAGATGGGTATACATCGGAAGTATTGGAGTGTGATAAATTATTATTAAGATCGGAGAAATTGGAATTTTGAAGGGTATGTCCAAAAACGGAGTACATTGAACATACAAAATAAGCATGAATGTTAAAATAGTACAAAAGGATTACAATTTCCTCTAGTTCAAACTTCTTACTAACATTCAAAAGTCCTTTAATTTGCAGAGCTTTCAAATATTGGTGCTTGCACTAAATTATTTTCACACATTTTTTGTGTTTTATTTTATTTATTTATTTTAAATTTTAATTAAAAAAAATCTAAAATATTATCTTATACTACATTTGGTTGGCAGGATAGGATAAAATAAAATTTGTATATCATAGTATATTATATCCCATTTGATAGGATATGTATATCTTATGATATAATTTCCAATGAGATATGATATCATTGGATATGCATATTTTATTAATATAATATTTTAAAATAACATATTTAATGGGATATGTTATATTATATTATGTATTATATTTAGTTTGTGAAATTAATAAAAAATAATATGAAATATATATTATTTTTCTACATTTAAAATAAAATAAAATAAAATTTCATTTATGTTTAATGATATTTATGATTAAAATATTTAAACTTTATAAATATTTTTATTTTATTTTATTTTATTTAATATATAAAAATAATTTATATATATATGTATATTAATATTATTTTATAAATATTTTTTTAGTTTTTCTTTTTTAATCATAAATTTAATTTATAATAATTTTTTATTTTATTAAATAAATATATTAAAAATAAAAAATTGATAAAAAAAAATATGCATTTTTTATGCATGAGATATGTATATCTCATATCTTCCCATGAGATTAACATATCTCATATGAATTATGAAATTGATGGAAAATAGAGGGTGAATAATATATCTCATCACTTATCATATTTCATGTTTGGTTAAACATAGAATAGGTCTATCCCATCGCTAACCACACATAGAATAGGATATATTATATCCTATTATATGCTACCAACCAAATGTAGCATTAAGGTTTTAATATAAAAAAAAAGGGTTTTTAATATAAAAAACAAGTTAAAGAGCGTAGTCATATCTCTACCCCAGTTTCTATATCTCAAATCATTCACTATATGCAGTCTCAGGCAACTAAAAAATAAAAAATCAAATAAAAGCTTCATTACATAAATCAAAATCTTAAAAAACAGTCGCATGATAAAAGCTTAGCGATAAACTGATAAAGTACTACTGAATGCTTTACATCCATCACGTGAAGCTTTGAAAGAATTTAACCAACTCTCATTTGGTAACCTACAATGTCACCTACATCTACGGGACTATGACCTGAAGAAGGACTGAACGAGTCGCTGCTGCAGGTTCATGGCTTTATTAACAAAGAAGCTAGTGTCCCTGACCAGGGCTTGGACCAGAGTCCTTGATTCCTACGAGAGTTCGCATGTTGCGAAACATATGTCGCCTCTCCCCAGAGCTCGGACCTTCATTTTTAATGGCCTCAATATACAATCCATCCAACAATTTCTCAGTCCCTTTACTTATAGAGCTTAGAGAAAGCCCACCATAGTAAGGACGGGCTTCTGTACTAGTACTGAAAATGAAGCCGCAGATGAGGAGAAGAGCAAGGAAGAAGGTAAGAGGCTTGAAACCTGTAGCCATTTGGACGGCAAAAATCAGTGAAAAAGGCTTGAAAGGTGGGTTGTGTTTTAGAATAATGGCAGGCTGGGGTCCTGTCTTATAGGGCAA
Source organism: Vitis riparia (assembly GCF_004353265.1). NCBI lineage: Eukaryota > Viridiplantae > Streptophyta > Magnoliopsida > Vitales > Vitaceae > Vitis > Vitis riparia. Next base: position 8,105,691 of record NC_048448.1, on the reverse strand, counting down.
GAAAGAAAAGATGATTACATAAGACATATTTGACTGAAGAAAAGAGACACAAATGCCCATTCAAACACGTGGGTGGGTCGAGGTGGTGCCGCCAGCTCTGGTTCTTTTGAAAGGAACGAAAGAGGAAGTTGAAGGCAGATGGGTCGAAGAGGAAACGCATTAAAACAGAAAACACCAACAATTTAGTCCAAGTTTGAAGGGCTAAATCTTTTTATTTATTAAAGTTGAACTCGCAAAATTTACTTTGGAGAGGCAGAGTTGTGAGCTCCTTCGTTCCTCTTCTGGCCTTGTTAGTGGAGGGGACCAAATAAAAACCTTCTTCATGCGGTATTACGTACGTACAGTCCTATTTACAATTTGCGAGCGCGAAGCTTCCATCATCATCGCGTGATCAATTTTGACGGCATCCAACTCACCATCAAGATTATACATCACCCATCGTTGGATTTATTAGATTTCAATGAGAATCACATGTCAATTGCCATGATCTTATCAACTGGTGGCGAAGGCGCCCTAATGTATGTGAAATGTGCAGTAATCTTGAAACGGGTAAGAATGGACAAAAATTATTGTACACTAGCTTTTACTAGGCCCAGCACCCTGTCTATTGTGCAGAAACTGCATTTGTTAGGTTTATTGACACGTGGCGTAGCAATACAAAGAACCTACTGACCAACTTTTTGTCCTTGGTCGTGGGATCACCCCTAAAGGCTGGCACGGCTTCAGTTGACCAGTCAATCCTAAACATGGTCCCCAAAGCGGCCACAAATGTGCCTTATCACCGCCCTTGAATTTTAATATTTGCTTTCTACGTTGTGATCTCAAAAAAAGAAAAAGAAAAAAAAGGGCTTTTACATGTACCATATAGGATGATTTTCTGAAGTATTCAGAAATCTGTCCACCAATTAATTTTAATATTCATGTTAAAATCACCAGATATAAGTGATTAGTGACATATTTATTGAAGGGCGTTCATCCAAATAAAAGAAAAATAGACCATCCAAATATTCAAGTATGAGTGTGTTCTACTTCAGCTTGCATGAACATGGGTCGGATCCAAGCCAAATTCGGGCCTTCCCTAAAGCGCAGCTAGGTACATAGAGCCTTGGTTTGAATGGTTTCAACGAAGCTTCGAGTTTGGTCGCGAAGCAAATCTGGCTGCTCACTAGCCAAATTTCCATCTTAGAATGCAGGCGTACATAGTCAATTTCTTGTGTACTTAATGGACCATATACATTTTGAGTGGTAGCAAGTAAGAGACAAAAAAATAAAAATAAAAATCATACTTTTTTTCCCACCGACCACAAGTGCCAGAATGACTAGTTTCATCACAATTTTCGACCAAAATATTTTCATTTCACCGTTTAAAGAATAAAAGAGAAGTAAATTCAAGAGGTTCCAAATATTCAAAGTATATATTCAAGTTTCAGCTGCCTTGTGTTGAAACATTGAGATTCGACCTGTCAAAAGAAGTAAAACCAGCGAGCAGGTTTCCAGCACCGATAGCAGTTAGAAAGCAGACATCTGAACTCCTTTTTCCTGAATTAACCTCACTATTCCAGTCGCCAGCAACTTTGAAAAGTTGGAATTCTGTTGAATGCCCTTCAATCCAAAAGTTCCCTAGTTTTCAGTGGAAAATTAGACACGGACCCTGTTCTTTGCTTTTGGTTGGCCAAAATAAGTTGACAAAGTTGATCAGAGAAATGGTTGCCATGCAGAGACACTTCCTCTCTGTTGCGGGCAGCTCCACCCAAATCTAAGGATTAAATTAATACATACGACGACTACCGTGAACAAATCTTACTAGGACATGCCATTATTGTATTGGTGGACCCGTGGATGCCAATACTAGCCAGACCTTGTTATTCGTCGTGTTGTTGGATGGGATACAATCGGATTCAATTATTCCCTTTAAGCATATAAATGCATTCAGGGCGAGGGCAATGGTATATACACCAGTGGAACCAACTTTTTATTTGATTCTCCATACAAATAGAAATCATTACATCTTTGATCTGTGTAAGAAATGTACTATATCTACCCTATTACTGTATCTTTATGGAAAACTGATTCAAAGAGTTGATTTAAAAATTCAATCATTTTACTGATAATAATTTGTCATGTTAGGCATGAGTTGAATTTATCTTTGAAACCCGACTATGCATATATATTTCCTTTAAGCAAAGATTGTATAAGCTAGTTTGCTTTCCAAATCCAGGGTTTATATAAATGGAAATTTTCAAAAATAAAACACTATCATATAGAACGACACTCAACGTTTTACATTACATTACGTGAACTCTCAAGAACAATAATTAACCACTCTTTGATAACCTAGCTATGATGTTATCAAAATTTATTTAGAAAAGAAAAAAAGAAACTAATCTGTTAAAAGAAGGAAATGATTAAATTAATTAATGAATCACTACTTCATGCTTGTAGCAGACTGGTGCCCCTTCCCTCTGTCGCTTGGCCCAGCATTCTTGATCCCTCCTAGTGGTAGAATATTGATGAACTAATGTCCCTTTCCACCAGGGCTTGGTCCAGCGTTCTTGATCCCTCCTAGTGGTTGAATGTCGACGAACTCATGTCCCTTTCCACCAGCGCTTGGTCCGGCGTTCTTAATCCCTCCTAGTGGTTGAATGTGGATGAACTCATGTCCCTTTCCACCAGCGCTTGGTCCGGCGTTCTTAATCCCTCCTAGTGGTTGAATGTGGATGAACTCATGTCCCTTTCCACCATGGCTTGGTCCGGCGTTCTTGATCCCTCCTAGTGGTTGAATGTTGATGAACTCGTGTCCCTTTCCACCATGGCTTGGTCCGGCGTTCTTAATCCCTCCTAGTGGTTGAATGTTGATGAACTGATGTCCCTTTCCACCTGGGCTTGGTCCAGCATTTTTAATACCACCTAATGATTGAACGTTGGTGAATTCATGTCCCTTCCCGCCATCGCTTGGTCCAGCGTTCTTGATCCCGCCTAGTGGTAGAATATTGATGAACTGATGTCCCTTTCCTCCAGGGCTTGGTCCAGCACTCTTGATCCCGCCTAATGGTCGAGTGTTGATAAGCTGATGTCCCTTTCCACCAGGGCTTGGTCCAGCGTTTTTTGTCCCGCCTAATGGTTGAGCGTTAGCGAACTCGTGTCCCTTCCCGCCATCGCTTGGTCCAGCATTCTTGATCCCACCTAGTGGTTGAACGTTGGTGAACTCATGTCCCTTTCCACCGGGGCTTGGCCCTCCGTTCTTAATTGCTTTGATATAGAGCTCATCAAAAGAACTCCCACTCCCACAGTCTATAAAGCTACCAAACTTGGCAGCATTGAAAGGACGAGCTTCGGTTATGAAAAAGGAAGAGCTTAGCAGCAATACATGGAGGAGGAGGAGGAAGAAGCTGAGAGAGTCGAGACTAGTAGCCATTTGAAACTTTGGACGACAAGGATATGCTTACAGAAAAGGCTCAACTGTGATGTTGCTTGAGGTAACTAGTGTCTTGAGGAATGAGGCATGGTTGGGGTACCATTTATAATGCCAGAAACAAGGTGTGAATATGGTGATGGAAGCGATAATTTGACTTGGGAAGAAAGGATAGTGCTCCATTCAAACACGTGGGTTATAGAAGGGCACGTAAAGTGCCGCCACTTCCACCTCGTTTGAATGGGACCAATGGGAATGGTCATGGCCTCAGTTCAGGCGAGAGGGAAAGAGTTTTTAACTTGGTTTTTCCTTAACCCCTTCCAGATGTTTACGCCTGCGTAATTGCCTATGTAATCATGTAAAAAAACCAGGGAATGAGCGGTATAATAATAAAAAGAGTGTTAAAGGAGATCGTGCCACGTGCCTAAACTCATCACCCTACCAAGAATATATTCTCATGCATGATGTCACATTTCAACTTCGGCCCATCGGCTCTTGGTGGGGTGTGAGACTTTGTTGGACCGGCTAAGGCCTTTAATTAAGACCCAAATACTTGAGTAAAGCCACTTTTTGCTATTGCCTTTTTTCTTATTCAATTCCCTTCTTTTGCTAGGGATAGGCACGATGTGATATCAGGGCTTGTAAAAATTTGTGTTGGATAATAACAACTAACAAGTAGACTATATATTATAATACGCGGTGAATATTTCTGATAAAATTCTAGATGTCCAGAGGAATTGTTAAAAGAAATTGGGATTTAATGGAGGGAACACAACTACACAAGCCCTCACTCTCTATTAACAAGGGCAAATAAGGGCATCTATAGAAAATGGAGGAATTCAAATTCTCCCTGACAATCAAAACGAAGTAGTGAAATAAAAGTACACAAATTACCATCTTAAGTAATACTATGGAGCAGTAGTTGTAGTACTTTCTCCTTGTATACCTCACGGCCCATCAGTTATGATGTTTCTTGAATTTTCCTACAAAATTGTTTGATTTGTCATTTAAAAGATTAATTTCAAAAATCCAAAGTGACCAGTTATAAATGTAATAAACAAAAACTTTCTAATTGGGTTGAAAGAATTGAAAAGGTCAAAAATGGAGTGAGTGGAGCTTAAGCACCAAAATTTTGAAATCAATCACGCATCTGAATTCCTTCTCCCCAGCTCAAATCCCCACTTTTTGGTTTGAATCTATTGGAATTCTAAGGGCTGCCTTCAAACCAAATAGCCTACACATTTCAAAATTCCCTGGTTTTTCAGAAGGAAAATATAGGATGAAGTCGATCAAAGAAAAATGAGCGTTCATGAATCGGAGCGCCTTCCTTTATGCAGTGGGCTTCACTGTTCACACCAAGGAACCACAGAATTAAGACCTAACTACCAAAAAGCCTCGAAAAAGTAAATGTTCAAAGTAGGGCATCTCTTTTAGTCATAGTCATAGTCGTTTGTAACAGATACATTATATCTGCAGGACTTTTCCTATATGTACGTGAGGTGAAGAAGAGAAGTGTGGCATATTCAACTAGTCTCTAGACTCTTTGTCAGTATATAGCATCTGCATTTAAGATCTCGTTGTTTGAGCAAAAAATAAAACTTCCCAACCAAACAGTTTATGTAGCTGGGCCATGGACACTAATGTACAGCATGAGGAAGTGGATGAAGAGAATTCAGAGGTGTAGGTGGGAGATTTAGTCAAGTTAAGGGCATTGGTGGGGGTTGCTGGAGGTACGGTGGCAGCCCTTACAGCGGAATGTGAACTCTTATATGAAATATGTACTGTAAGTTGTAACCTGTAGGCTGTAACTAATGTGTTCCGGTTTTGCAGTTGGACATGACAGGTGGTGTGGGCGTTGTTAGCTGGTGGCCAACTGCTCCACATATTAGCTTCACGCGCCACCACCGGCGGAACTAAGGCAGGCCTCCTCAATTTCGCCCCCAAAAAAAATGTTCCCTATTCATATATATTTTTTTTCCTTCTCATGTTACAGCTGTTACCCTAATTTATTTTTCATTAATTTTTATTTAATATTTTAATTTTGAAAATTTTAAATTTAATTAAATAAAAAATTAATTTACAATTGATCTATATAATTGTATTAAATTATATGATATTTAATCTTTTTTTTTTTATGAAATTTTGTTTAATTATTCACATTATGAGAATTTGTGTATAGTTTCAAGTATAAAAATACTTTTAATTTGTAGATAATTTAATAAAAAAATTGTCATCACTTTTAACTAATTAATATTTAATTATTTGAAATTTTTTTGAATTATTTTAACATTTTTTTATTAAAAATATTAAAATAATTAAAAATTAACTAATAAGATTTTTTTCTTACTATTTTTAATTCTTTTGAAAAATTCCTTTGAATGCTTTTATTAGTTCTTTTATAATTTTTTATTTTTTTTTGGTATTGAGGTTTTTAATTCTTTTGAAAAATTCCTTTGAATCACTCAATAAGTAATTCTTTCTAAAATTATTTTTGCGTATCAAAATTAGAAGTTTTTTAATTAAAATTACTTCAAAATAGACTCTTGATCAATTTAAAAGGGCGGTGAAGATGAAGAATGCTAAGGATTGAAGTTTGTCAAGTTAGAAATTCATGGGTCATGTACCAACAAAAAATCAATAATCACTGGTGGACAAACAGAGCTGGAACAGTGGGAAGTAGTGCTTCTCCTGAATTTGAAAATGGAGCAAAAGTGCTTCATCTATTTGTGCTAAGACAACAGATCTCTCCAAATTGATTGTTTCTTCTTCTACCAATCCCATCATGCTTCCAATTTGTCAATTGAGCCGTCTAGGGAAAGACATCCCCAAAATGCATCATGCAATTAGAATTCTATGCTCCAAAACCTCTTCAAGTCGGGTATATGTGCATCTTTGGCTAACATCCACTGCTCTTCTACACCCATCTGTGATCTCAGTCGAGAATAATACCAAACCTCATGGGGCAGCCCTACTATTATGGTTAGAGTCATAATTTTGATTCGGGCAAATCAACTACTAATTGAATTTGATTTGTCATTTCATAATCCAAAAAATGAGACATGAGACACATGCTTGATTGATTTGGAATAAGTGTAGTTTCTCTTATATGCTTATTAAATCAAAATAACTTGAAAATATATTTAGAATATGCGGAGATTTAAAGGGTGAATAAGGGGTGTCCATCTCACATGAGAGGGGTTCTTAGTATAAATTACAGATTTGGAAAATCAAGTGGCACAACGTATAAGTTGTAGAGAGTGATATTTGTTTAGTATCCTTTTATTTAAAAATTAAATGTATGATTTATATAATCCAAATCGGTAATTACTTGTCCAGTAGTGCATGCATGGACTATATGCTAAATAAACAAGTGTATACATGAATTATGGAAAAATAAACATTAATTTAGGATCTGTTTGACAACTATTTTTGGAATAATTTTCTATCATCCAAAATAAATAAATAAATAAAATAAACAAACAGATAAGAAAACATATTTAGTAACCAAAAATTGTTTTTTATTCTTTAAGAACCAAAAACTGTTTTATGTTTTTTAAGAACAAAAAACACAATATTTTCAAATAACATCATTTAATTGTTTTATATCATTTTCACTTATTTTTTAGGATTGTTTTAGAAAATAATTATACAAACATATAAAATGATTAAAAATAAAGTACTAGATATAAAAATTATTTTTAAATATTAAAAACAACTTATAAATATTTTAGGTTCCCAAACAAACTTTTATTTTACAAAATATCATAGAAAAGTTTTTTAAAACTATTTTAAAAAACAATTATCAAACATGATCTTAGATTTTGAGTTTATTTCGAAGCACATTTTTTTTTTTATTGTAGGTTATAAATTTAGGATAAAATTGGGAAAAAAAAAAAAGAGATAAATACGGATATGAGAAAAAATGAGAGACCCTAATCGAATAAAAATCTAGTTTAGAATGCAGATATTAGAGTAAAGAAACATGGGTTTATGTTTGTAGTCTTTCCTTTTATAATTTCTCAAATCTCTCTTATCCTCGATATGATTGAAAATCACATTAAAATTTCGCATAGTTTTTATGCATGAATAACTTTATCATTATTTGTTAGCTTAAGAGTTCTTCAAGTTAAATTTTCATGATTATAAGACAAAGGTTAAATTTACCTACAAAGTAATAAATTTAATTTCAAGTCAAATAATAAGCCAACCACCTTCCTTGTACACAACTTAATCTAGTTTTACCAACCCACCTTCTTCATACACAACTTGAAGATAATGCATTGAAACTTTCACCAACACCCATCCTACACCAATATCCTTTAGCCCTATTAAATTTTGACAAGGATGGCCCATTTTACCAAATATGGAGGCCATTCCAAGCCTATGACTTTCATCGAAATTGCCTGACTTATGAAAATTCTAGTAAAACTGCAATCTATACATTTTGTAGAAATATAACCAGGCATCATTTGGGCTGATCAAATCAGAACCCAAGCTGCTGCTTGGATCATATCAAGTTGGATTTGAATTACTACAAAACATCTAACCAACCTCAATTCAGATCAAGTCTGCATAGTTGTGTTAAGCAGCTCAAAATTAGCACACAACAGCCCCATTAGAAAAGTTAAGAGGAAAGGTGAGGGATTAGGCCGTCTTGAGTGCACACCAATGACCAATCCCAAACTCCGGACTCGAGTTCAACCTTCCCCGCTAGAACCTCAACATACTGGGGCATCTCAAAAGTTCCCAAAAAGGTTCAATTAATTATCAGGTTATTTAAATGTGCGGCAGTGAGAGGCCTGTCAGCGGACATTAACTAGAGAGGAATTGAATTAAAAATTAGAAAGCGGAAGGGAAAAAAAGTCAATAGAGAAATAAATAAGAGTGAAGGGAAATAAATAGAATACATTTGCCAAGTTCCCAACAAGTGAAGCCATGCCTCCTTGTCCAAAAATTTCCACATCTGAATAAAGAAACAGAGTGGCAACGTATACGACAATTTGGGGCTCACAGGAATTTTGGCTTTTACAGATCCAATCAACACAAAACTCTTCCCCGTGGGAAGGGCCAGAAAGCGTGGGCAGTACCCGACATTCATTACAACTCACCCCGTTGGCTTTCTTCACTTGTTTCTATTCCTGTAAACGCATCCCCTCACTCATTTTGTTTTTCCCCCTTCCTTTCCTCGCATCCAAACACGATTTTCCCGCGGATCAATCAGCCCAATTATGCATATTAAGTATTAACATTCAAATGCAAAGCAATTTTCATTATCTCATTTTATACAACAAACTCAGAAATCAAGAAAAGAGCAACAATTAATTCATAGGAAGGACGCGGATCTGGTTGAGCAAGCCGATATAGATTACAATCGTGGAAAAAAAAAGAAGGAACAAAGCCAAATTTAGGGCGATTATAGAGTAGTAAGGGTATGATCATGACAATTCATCTCCCTCTGTTGTTGAAATTCATCTTTTCGTAGTAACGAATTGAGAGAAGAGACAGGGAAAGATGGACCTCGTCTTTTCCCCAGCGAGTTGGGAACTTGGGCCGCATCATCGAATGCGGCGCAAACGGAGGCGATAGTGCAGTCGACGGCCACGATGACGACGGCGGCGAAGATGATGAGGAAGCCTGGGGCTTGGACAGCGGCCAGAGGTAGAGAGAGTGGAGACGACGAAAACCTCCGAGAGCGAGGACCACAGATCGGACCTGTTGGTTGCCGCAGCCGATATTAGCCCAGTGTCTGGTACAGATCAGCTCCCAGAGCCGCTCGTCCTGGGACGTTCTGTGCCAGAGCTTGCTAACGCACCCAGCGATGGCCAGAGTACGTGCGTCCACGTGCTTGAGCACCTCGTACAGCAGGTTCTCGTCCAGATTCACAAACCCTGTTGTCTCTCCCCTAACCTCCCCGTCGTCTTCATCATCTTCAAGCTTTGGATTCTTCATCTTCTGATCTGCGCTTTCCAGATCATCGTCGGCAACAAAAGGTCGCTTCATGGACAAAGGAAATGAATTCCCAAATCCGAGACAGTTTTTGGATGATTTATTAATGAATCAATAAAAGAGGCAAAGGTGAAAAAAGGGGAAAAAAAGAGAGGAAAATGAATGTAGTGTGGCGGAGAAGAGGGAATAACGAGGCGGTTGCAGGTGGAGGGAGAAGGGAGGAGGGGCTTTAACTTATGGGCTATCCGCAGGTTTGACACATTTCGATGACGACAAGATAAGCAATGAATGCTCTTCCTCATACTTCTCTCTTCAATTTACCATTCTCTCCCCCACCTTCCTCTTTATCTTTTTGGCCTTTTGGTGCCGCACCGGCGCACCCTCCACTTCCAACCTTTTTTATTTATTTTTTTATTTATACCTTCATAAATGCTTTCATTTACACTTTCAACCATCCATAGCACATCATTAAACCTTTCAAATATTAACAGTCTTTTATTTACAACAAATATTAAGCAGTGTTTGCAACATGGAATTTGGAAATAATAATAATAATCCTAATAATTCTCAACATTGGCAAGAAGACTAATTAAACCCAAAAAAGAAAAATGTCAGAAATATAAAACTTAGATTTCATATAAATGTTTTCTATCACTCCAAAAGACAATGAAGAGTAGGGTTGAGAAGACATCATTATAAATATAATGGATAATTCTTATTAAAAATCATAACTTCTAATCTAATAGTTTAAAATATTAAAAATTATCGATTATATATTAAAAATTCTGACATATTAAAATATTTTTGTTTCATCCTCAAAATAACTAAAGTCTTATGCTTCATTTTATCAAAATTCTAACAAAAATTTCTTATGATTTTGTGCAATTCTTTGAATATCATATCAATATAATTATTTATAAATTTACGATATATATTTCTTCAAATCACATTCATAACTCAATCATCAAATATAAAAATATATTTGTAAAATAGATAATTTATAAACTTATATGAGGTGTTTAATAGATGAATTTAATGACTTAATAATTTAATTTAAATCATTAAATAAATTAAACATCTTTAATAAAATAACTTAATATCACCATTTAAATTTAAAAGTAACTCTAATTAAACCAAGATAATTAATCTAGTCGAAATATTAAAACATCACCATTTTTGTAAAATATGCTTGGAAATTCTAGTTTAAGCATGTTTCTTAGATATTTAATAAAGACAAAGAATTAAAAAAAATTAATAGGTAAAACCATCAATGATAATTTGACTAAATAAAAAAGTTTTCATTTAAACTTTGTTAAAAAAAATGACATAAAAAACTTTAATTTGACTCCATTTTTAGTATTTTTAGAAATAAAAAGTATAAATATTTTTTAATAATATTTAAAAGCAAAAGTCTCTTCTCTTCCACCACCCAAGTTTGTCAAAAAAAAAAAAAAAAGATATTAATGAGTTGTGGGTTTTCATTTTTTATTTTAAAATTTATTTAAAGAACTTGAAAATCAAAAGATTTTGTATACCTTTATTTTAAAATTTTTAATATAAAAAATTTAAAATATCAAATAAAAACAAGTTAACTAAATATGATTAAAATTTTAATTTTAAAAATAAAAATTAGAAAAAAAAAATGCAATCAAACATATAAGAAAGAATAAACTATTTTAGATACAATTAACACGTTTAAGTTATTAAATTGATTTATAAAATAGTCCCATAAAGCTTTAATCAGATAAAAAAAGGCACAATTATCATAAGGAACAAGACAACCAAGTTTTCCAAAATCATACAACTAAAATCATGATTTTAGAAATTGTTTCATACCCTTGACCCGTATTATAGCACCATAATTGATTTTTGTTTTTTTATTATGATTCCTAACTTCAAATAAATGCCAACATTAATAATTGAACATAATGGTCAAGTCACGTGGATGGAAGTCGACATTATGTTTCAAGTCATGAACCAAAGTAGTTCTTAACTTATTTTACTCTAGTGAATTTTTCTTTTAGACCATTCACAAAACTCCAACTACAATCTCGTTATTTTACCCATAGCCCTTTAAATTTACAATAAGGGGAATTTGTATTCAAGAATTGTCTTTTGTTTTTTAGAATAAAAAAACACTAAAAATACATTTGACAAAGGGAGTTATTTTTATTCTCAATATTTTCTGTGATTTCAAAATGCATCTTTTCATAAAATAAAATAAAAAACAATGTGTTTTTCTTCTTTTTTTTTTTTTTTAAATCCTAGTTGTTGTTCTCTGTGTTCTCACCTTTCTTGCTTGCTATTCTCGTATTTTCCATCGAGAGTATCTCCACCAACATGAGACAAAGGTCAACTCCACAAAATCTATATATATTGAAGTTTTTTTTCTTTTTCTTTTTTTGCTAGATCTAGTAATGTTAGGTTTTTTTATATAGATTTGAGAAATTTGTTAGGAAAAATATGATTATTTTTTGCTGCTGTTGTTTGTGGTACTCATCTTGCTCTATTGTTGTTCGTAGAGCATAATATGATTATTTTGGGGCTTTTCTAGTTTTTTTTTTATTTATCTATGATTTTATGAATTTGAATTATGTTTTTGTTATGAGAGTTGAGCATAAATAGCTTCATATGGATGGTAGAGATAAGTTTGAGGAGTGCCGAGGATGGGTTGTGAGTGTGGTTGTGTGTCACTCAACTAACCATGTTTTTTTGTTTTGTTTTGTTTTTTAGAACAAAAATTGTTTTTCATAATTCAATTGTCAAATGCAATTTTTGTTTCTGAAAACACAAAAAACTATTCTTAAAAACTATTTAAAAAAATAGTTTTCCTTACCGGTTTTAAAAAACGACAACCAAACAAGCCATTAATTTCTCTCTTCCTCCCCATGATGAAGCAAAAATTAAGAACATGTAAAATATTGAATTATAGAAATATCATGGTTAAATTTTACTAAAATATCTTATACAAAATTTGGATAAAAAATATCAATAAAATAGAAATATTATCAAAAATGATAAAAACAAGTAGTGATACACACATTAAGTCATTTTATTACTAAAGTAACGATATATGTAGTTTGGATGTATTGAAGATATAAGAATTTTGTTTTAAAATGTTTATAATTTTATTTATAAGTTTATATTTTTTGTATTTAATTATTCTAAAGACTTTGAATATTGTTAAGATGATTTGTATATTTTTAATAATATTTTAAAACCATGTTTGGTTCTTAGAAAGTTTTAAGTAAAATATTAAAGAAATAAAATAAAGAAAAAAATAGAAGGAAAGAAAATGTAAAGGAAAATAAAAAAAAAATTAAAATTAATAAATTATTTTTATATATTATTTTAAACTTTTTATTTATTTATTTAACTCTTTTATATCAATATTAAATAATTTAAAAATATATAAATTTCATAATAATTTCAATTATATTTGACTTTCTTTTACATTTTCTATAATACAACCAAATACAAAAAAAAAAAAAAAAAAAAAAAAATTAATATTTTTTTTCTTTTCATAGCAGTTTTTAGAACCAAACATAGTTTGAATGAAAATTGAAAATATAATATTTAAAATTATTTTAAGTTTAATACCTGTTTTTTCAAAAAGGTATATTGAAAAGTTCAAGAGATACAGATAAGGTATATATATAGATTTATTGGGTGAGGTTATCCCCAGTGGTTGGCTGCCCACCATTCCTCTATGTTTCGCCCATATGTGATGACGTTGTAGAGCTTGCTTCCAAGCATCTTACGTTTTGGCCACTTCCATTTCTACCCACTAGTTTTCTTAAATTAAAATAAACATTTGGAATATTCCGAAGTAACTATAAACTATGTTGAAAATTAGACTACATGCAGAATGGCATCTTCTGTAGCTGGCAATTGCGATGAGAATTTGACTGTAACGAATATTATAAATGGGTGTTTTCGTTTACTTTTACATAAGCAAAGATGCTTGGAATGAGGTCAGTAGAGGTCATTTTCTCCTCAAGTTGCTCCCAAGCACTTGGTGTTGTTGGAAATGAAGTCCTCATCACGCTATCCTCCCAAAAGATTAAAAAACAGAAAGGCAAATTGGGGGAGAAGGAGGGCAGGGAGTATTATTGTAAGTGGGGTGGGGCCAAGAAAACACTAATGAGTTGGCCTTTTGTGGTCGGTCAGAAGAAATAACAAAGCAACAAAAGCAAGGGAGGGTGAATGTAAAGGTGAAAGCAGGTTGGCTGGTTGGGACCAATCCACGTTCTTTCTCCTTATACCTATCTAAAATGTTGTTTGTTACATATATACCTAACAATATTTTCAGAATCCTTCCTGAACATGACGTTTTTGGCTTTATCCCTATTCTCTCTTTCTCCACCCGGATCCTCTGACCGCGTCTACACTCTGCTGGTCGATAACTGAGGGTAATATTCATACGAGGCAACCATTCTACTATGTTGTCAGTCACACTTTGAAAGGCAAAAGGCTACTTTCTTTATTTGAGAAATTCCAATTCATGTGAATGTTAATTGCTGATAAGCTATTTTAGTTATTTTTCATTGCTTTTAGAATAATAAAGGGTATGATTTAGTTATACTAATCCAATCAATTGATTTTTTTTTCTTTTTGTCCGTGCTGTGGAATGGAGAATTTTTATTATTTGTGACATTGACTAAGCAGGATTTTGAGGGTGATTAGTGAGAATCAGGCTTGATGTGAGCCCAACCAGGCCTAGGGAGAAAGAAGCCCTGCTTTTCAACTACCAAACATGTTAGTCCTGTGGGAAACTAACATGTGAGGTTGTCCTGTGAGTCACTGATTGATTCCTTAGTGAGAAACTGATTGGCTTCTCTAATGTGAGCCATATCTCTTCTGGGAGTGTTGAATCTGGCTTCACCACTTTGTAATTTGCACCCCATATGTTGCTAGTCAGGGGTTGCCTGTTCATTATGAAAAAACGGAATGATTTATGATTCAGTATGGTGCTTCAAGTAACGACTTGAAAACACGTATCCACAGCTTTTTATTTTTGGGTTGGGAGGAGGGGCAGGTCTAAAAGCAGAAAGAGGAAGCATCCATCATCATTATCACATAAGAGATTTAAAAATTGAGGGAGAAGAGAAGTATTGTACATAAATTGATACACAAAATGAGATATACAGGGCCTACCTTGTGTTGTCTAAATGAATTTACTACTGTGTCACATACATTTCCTTTTATCTTCTAATTATTGGGTTTTTTGCACTACCAATAATCTCCACAAGAACAGCTGCCATCCCTAAACAAATGGAATCGCTGTGAATCCCTAAGTAGTATTTCCCTCTTCTCCAGTAGGGAAGCAAATTTCATCCAGCTATGACAATCCTCACACACCCGCAAGTTCTTCATCACTCTAATTACACCATTGCCAACCCCACAATTCAAAAGACCAAAAGACACCGCCAATTTCTCACTGTGACATCCCAGAATTGCTTCCTTCTCTGTCTCATCCACATCATGAAGCACAAGCTCTGTCATGGGGACATAGCCCATCCTTCTACAACTATAATTCAACCGTGCCAGCTTCTCATATATCTCTTTTCTCTGAGGATGACATACATCTCCTGCCACAAAGATGTGTCTCCTGTTACCAGTATCTATCCAGCTGCACCCAACTTCCTTCCTTAGCCCTTTCTCTCTCATTGTCTTCCTAACCTTGATTGCATCCTCCCATAAGCCTGAAGAGGCATAAAGGTTCGCTAGAAGAATATAGGTAGCCTCATCTTCAGGTTCCAATTCAAGAATCTTTGTTGCAGCCTCCACCCCAAGATCTAACTGCTTAGACGCATGACATGCCCCAAGTAAAACCTTCCACAGGTTCAAGATATCATTATGATAGGGCTTAAAGAGAGTGATTCCAAACTCAACCAGGCTTTTTGCACGATCAAACTGACCTGATCGACCAAACAAATCAATCATGCATGCATAGTGTTCAATACTTGGGCTTAGACCATAATCATTGTACATGGAGTCAAAATAATAGCTTCCCTCTTGAACAAGACCCCCATGAGCGCAAGCCATGAGTAGTGCGAGGAAAGTTACCTGGTTGGCCTTGATGCCATCTGTTTTCATTCTCTCAAATAGCTGAAGGGCTTCAACAGCCATTCCATGGTGTGCGCAGCCTGTGATCATAGCTGTCCAAGAAAAGACGTCCTTCCTTTCCATCTTTAAAAATACTTGGGCAGCATCTTTAATACTTCCACATTTTGAATACATGGAAATCAATGCATTGTTGATTGACAAAAGAGAGTCCTGGTGAGGACAATCCTGGCCGTTGAAGAGTTTGGCAACAACAGCATGAAACTGCTTACCCAGTTGGAGGGAAACCAATCTGCCACAGGACGTAAGGAGAATTGAGAGGCTCAAATGATCTAATGGGAAACCTTGCTTAAGAATATCTAGAAAAATCATTAGGACATCCTCAAACTTGGCATTTCTTGAATACCCATCCATCATTGCATTCCAGGAGTATGAATCCCTATTCTTCATCCCCTTGAAAATCTTCTCAGCATCTGCTATACGGTTGAATTTTGCATACATTTTAAGCATTGCATTAGAGACTGACAAACTCACACCTCCTGGGGTAATTCTCCTCAAAATATACCCATGAATTTCTTTACCCCTTCGAAAATATATTAACCCAGATGAATCACGAGAAGCTGCATTGAAAATAATAGTGAGACTGTGTGAATCTGGCTCAATCCCTGAAAGCATCATTCTCTTAAAGATATCAAAACATCTTCCTTGCTGCTCATTCTGCTCATATCCAGCAAGCATTGAATTCCATGAAATGATATCCCTTAACAACAACCTCTCAAAAATCTCTCTTGCTTTGCCAACTTCCCTGCATTTTGAATAAAAGGTGATGAGAGAATTGGCGATGCTG
The DNA here is from genome assembly GCF_004353265.1 of Vitis riparia. Lineage (NCBI taxonomy): Eukaryota > Viridiplantae > Streptophyta > Magnoliopsida > Vitales > Vitaceae > Vitis > Vitis riparia. The sequence continues at coordinate 8,089,420 of NC_048448.1, read as the reverse complement.
GTATCAACTTCAAGGCCGAGTCTAATGATATGAGCATGAATTTCTCTTCCACACCTTAAAGCTGAAAGCCCAGAAACAGCACTAAGCAAACTAAGAAAAGTGACACGATTTGGTTGAACAGGCGGTTCAACTTTGAGCATCCTACGGAATAAACCTAATGCATTCTCCCCTTCTCCTCTTTGTTCATTGGCTGCAATCATTGCATTCCATGAAACAACATCCTTCCTAGAAATCCTCTCAAATAATTGGCTTGCATGTTGTAAGTTCCCACATTTGCCATAAAATGTAACAAGAGAATTCCATAGATTAGTTGCTTCAAGTCCAGCTTTGATGGTCCTTCCATGAACCATTGCTCCATACTTCTCCTCACCTGAAGAACCACAAGCATTGACAACACTAGCATAGGTGAGCTCCGTCGGTGCAACAACCCCAACTGACACCATTTTGCAAAACAGACGAAGCACCTCAACCCAACACCCATGGAAGATATAGGCTGCTATAATTGAATTCCACAAGAGGATATCGAGAGCAAGAAGAGAGGTCTCGTCAAAAACCCTCTGGGCATCTTCCAACACACCACAATGGGAATACATGGTTATCCAGGCAGCCCTTATTCCAGAATCTAATCCAAAACCGGTTCGGATAGACCAGCCATGCAGCTGTCTGCTAAGTCCAATTTCCCCCGTACTAGAACTCACCTTGAGCAAGCTGGCTAATGAAAATCCATTGGGCTGCAATCCTTCACCCACCATTTTCTGGAACAAACCAAATGCTTGGGCAAAATTCCCACATCGAGAATAAGCAGCAATGAGAGCGGACCAAGAGATCACATCCCTATTGGGCAAATTATCAAACAGTTGCTGTGCGTACTTTAATCTTTCGTGTTCAGATTGAGAAACCAAGAATTTGCTACAGGCACTACATCTGAATATAAATTGAGAAGAAAAGCCGTGATTCTGAAACTCAAGTTGTTTATTTCGTAGGTGGGAGTGTAAAAATCGGAAACTAGTGACGTTACTTTTGATACTTGGGAGAAGGGGTCGAGGAGGCACTTTGAACGTGGCAACTGGATAAACAGTCTCCATGTTCACATTTTCAAAACAGGAATGATTACGACCTTTTGATCAAATATCCATTGCTTGATCCATGTAATGCAAGTAATAAAAAGGTCTAATGGTCCATGTCCATCAAGTTCAGTGGGCACTGTTTTTGTTCAGGCCCATATCAAATGAATAGGGTTAGCATTATGCGCCGGGTCCTGCAGAAAGCTAGCCCAAAACCCGGACTGAAATGATATATGTATACCAGTATGTGCAATTGTCTGGTTTATACTTGAATTGTTAGATATTAAATTTGTGTAACTATTCTCCGTGAAAGCTAAGTGGTTTATCAGTTTGATTTTCACATCATGGTCATGTTTACAACTTCTATTTTATCCATCTTTTCAAGAGTTTCCAGGCATTAAACACAGCCTTGATTTGCTTTAGGTTTGATCTTAGTGAAGCATACCCCAAACCCGATTACTAATCTGAAATCCTTGCCAATGGTTGGAGAAAATTTAAACCAATTTCTTAGGACGGCGTTTCTGAATGGATGTCAGGCATTAAAGGCATCATACATAAATGTCTTCTAGGCTACATGGCTTTTCAGTGTTGAATAAGCAATTCCATATCTATTATTCCTCCAGATATGTGTCGGAGGTTGAAAAAGGCTGAGTCTGTCATGATTTCACTAAAGATGATACAACTAAAAAGTGCTTTTAATAGAATGAGTACCAAACCCTAATCGAGTTGATTGAGTGATGGTACAGCAAGACTATTTATTCAAACAGTTGATCCATCAATATAAAGTGCTTGTAAGTCAACGGAGAAACAGGCGCCCCAAACCCTCACGCCGTAAAGCAAAAGGATATTGGCGTATTGGAAGATCTTCCAGGTTCCAAGTTCCAAGTTCCAAGTTCCTCCACCACTGTTGGCTTTGATACAGATAGACATGTACTTTTAAAAAGCTTCATTTCCCGTGAACAGAATTAATAGAAGGTTAGTGTCATTTTTGGCCTGCAGTGAATCGTTGAACTGGATTTCAACATTTACTGATAGATACAAAATAACGAGATAGTTCAATTTAGTTCTCATCCATTTGTTCTCTTCATTTGTTGCCCATGGTTAGAAATGATTCAAAGTGTGAAAACTTCTTCCATAAAATTTAAATACAACCTCATTGAAAAAAAGAAAAAGAAAAATCATATCAGATGCATTTCTAAAATACAACCAACTATCACAATTGAATACAAATACCATGAATCCCTATTCCCAATTGTGGAATCTTTGTGCTATGAAAATAAAAAATAAGTAGAAGAATGAAGCTGCTTAAAAGTGAGACAATGTTGTTAACAAAGAATAGGAGGCAGCAGTGAATTCATTTGTGACCTTTCCCTCTTTTGCTGGGACCAGAATATGCTTGGGCTTCCACCAAAGTATTCCTCGAAGTGGGATGGAGGTGATGTCCAAGGGGCCTGGAGCACTCTACCTCCATTGAGCATGAAATGATAAGAAGAAGTGTGAGGAGGAAGGCGGATTTTAGAACAAACAGGACAAGACCAAGACCAAAACGATGATGCTTCATTGTCTTGTTTGATACATAACTACTGCATATGGACTCCTTGCACGTAATCTATATTTATAAAGGAAGGTGCCATCATGGTCACCCATTGACTCCAACGTATTACACATGTGGTGCAATCATTTTTCACACTAACATGACGAGAATTTACGCCAAGTACTATAGAATAAGAGACCGAGGGGATATGTCCAAGGACGTGGTCGGTACATGATTTTAATTGGTAATAGAATGTCAGCAAATCTCAGATCAATCAATGGTTTCATGATGATATTAGGTAAGACTTAAAAGATCTGGTTTCTAATACTATTTGTATTTCCTGAAATCTATTCAAATGTTCTTCAAGCTTTGATGAGTCTCTACATAGGTAGCTTCGAATCTTGTAACAGAATTTGAAAAGGGTTTCATTTTTTGTCCGTTTGTAACAGGATTTTCAATTGAAAAGTCGAATACGAAATTTGGCCCCGTGAATGAGGAAACATGTCAACTGCATACATTTAAATAACATTTGGCTACAGTGTGTAGAATGCCGCAGAACATGTGGTCAAGGTGGCAAGCTCCGGTTTAGCCGGGGCCTCTGTTGCGCCCAATTAGCATGGTCTTAGCCGGAATTATTGTTGGATAAGCCCAAAATGTAGACTCACGGGGCAGGGTTTGGAGAATGTTGAAGTGATATTTAATGCCTTGCCCGAAGCCATGGGTGATGGTAGCACGATATTCACATTAATGCATTTGACAATAAATTTAATAGCATATCCGAGGCTCGTGGTCATGGCTGGTGTTGAACCACCTCATGACTCACGAGGAGGAGAGGATCATGGTTCAGTGGGATATGGCAACTGGGAAACCTCTCACATGATAAGAGCAATTAAACGGAATTTGATGGGCGACAGAGATATTTCTTGGCCTAGTTAATTAATAAATGAGAATGACAGCACAATCCAGCGATGGAGAAATTTAACGACAACGAGATCATGACTTGTCCCTTGGAATTAAGGGCACTAAGATTTTTTGATTCACTTGTTATTTTTATACCAGACATGAACACAATTAATCTCAACTTATCAATTCATATGTTTGTAGGAACGTTGTGATGTTGTTGGTTAAGTCAATAGTTTGGCGGGACTTGGAAAGCCATTCAAGTGATAGAACCCCAACTCCTCCTATGCATTAAACGATAAACATTAAAGGTTATTTATTCATAAAATATTGATAAGAGGGCATCTCCTGTGACATATGCTTGACATTGTCTAAAGACCAAGTGTTACGGGATACAGATCCTCCGATCTCAGTAATCATGATTGTTTGAAAACTGGGTTGGAAAGAAAGTAATTATGTGTTGGCGGCTTACTAAAATAATGCCACTTGGAATTACTTCAAAATGTAAGAATTAATTGCGGGTTGTCTTAATCGAAATTTGACTTTCCACGCGGATCATGACAATTGCAATAGCATATTCTTGAAATGGAATGTTGAAACTCAAATTTGAACAGTAGTCAAGACGGTGCTTGAAATTTGGCCTCTTTTTCTTTGCATCATCCTTGATTAGTTTAACATACTTTGAAAACCACCAAACGGGTAGCTGAGCTTGGGTTCTACTTTCTTTTTGCTCTTGCACACTGTAATTGTAATAATTTCGTCGGTAAATTAAAGGGAAAAAAAAAAGGAAGCCCGAAAACTCATCAGTTTCTCTGTCAAATATGATCAGTTTCACTGATGCTGGTAAGGTACAAATGGCATGCATGACAAACTGAGTATGAAAGAAACCTGATATATAAGTATATATAGAGATATGTGGGGAGCTTCGCACCAATGAGGGAAGCGGTAAGCACCGTCATGTGTACAAAGGAGGAAAAACAGGTCATGATGACGAGTGGAATATATTGTGTTGCCATGCATTCAATTCTCTTTTTTTTTTTCTATTGCATGAAAGAAAGGGTATGAGAATTATAAATGTAGAAATTAAAGAGAACGAAGGATGACCGCGTTAACAGATGTAAACACTAAACACGCGCCTTGTACAAGAGGGGACCGTGTGAAACCACATTTGGCGAAAGCCAAACACCCCTCTTCTCTCTTTCTTCCCTGTGTGTACTGTCTGTTACACGTATTTGCATTTGAGTGTATAAAGTCAAATTGGAACAGCACAAGCAACTCCCAAAGTAAGAGCTTCCATCCTAATCTCACTGTCATGTGAGCCCTCAACCCACCAAAAAAATTGCCCAGTCACACGACCCTGTAAAGGTCCCACTCCGCAACCCAAAGAGCGGCACCGTCCACAACAAGGAGCTGGCCCCTATATATATGTAAAAGCAATAGCACAGGCCCCTCATACTCCAACCATAGCGCAAGGGAAAAGAAGAGAAAATAGAGATGGCGATTAGGAAGAGGAGCGCAACGAGATCAGTTAAGAGTCTTTGGTTTGTGTTGGCTGTACTGGTTCTGGTGGTGTCGACACAGTCCAGCTTTGTCCATTGCAGAGCCCTCAGATCAACAGTGGATGTTGCTGCTGCTGCTGCTGCTGCTATACAAGGAGATGAGTCCGTAGGAGTAGCTAACTCTTCTGCAGTTTCTTCTAACAACTCCAGCAAGCGATCTTCGGTGAGGAGCTTGACGTATAAACTGGCTTCTGGACCCAGCAAAAGAGGCCCTGGACATTAGCAACTGCTCCTTTCCTTTCCTCCATTCCTTGATTAATTGTTTGGTTTTCCATGTAATTGTTATTGTTGCACAAAGTAGAGGATTACTTTTTGCTAAAATTTTCCCCTCTAAAAGGCTGAATCTCTTGTACCACCTGTAACTTGTATCTTCTGATTGACGTAAATGAGGTAATTATACACTTTCCAATACAATCAGTTTTTCTTTTTGCTGAACTTTTGGAAACTGTGCATTTCATCTACTCGAAATGTCCTATATCTCTCTAACCACACAATTTCAATTCCTTGGAGATCAAACCCCATAAAGTTTCCTCTCCCGAACCAAACATGAGAAGAAATGAGTTGAATAAAAGGCCTCATAATTGTAAGAGAAATGGAATGGATCCGGAAATGCCACCAATCTTCCCTGTTAAGAGTCAAGAGGAAGATCACGAGGATTGCAGGGACAGATATTCCCACCACCAGTTACGTTGACTACTCGTATTTATCTTTGAAAAATATTAAAGCCTCATTTTTTAAATACCCCTTAAATTCTCAAACAAACTTCTCAACATGCTATTAATGCTTGTGACGTAAAAATAGCCTCTCTTTTGTTTTTTTTTTTCTATTTGAGCGAGTTCAATGCTTGGAAATCTTAGCAAAAGTCTGTGACTATACGCTTAGAATACCAATTGTTTAAGGAGGGTATACGTAATGCGCGCATTATATTGTTGACTTTATACGTCAATAATGTTGCTTGTATATATGATGGAGGAGATGCGAGCATTAACTCACCCAAGTTTTCCTCGACTAGGTTTACAGTTCTCTTCTGAGGGGATGAAAAATGTGCGGGAACCTCATATCCTTGTGACTAACAGGCAAAACTTGACTGAAAATCAACCTTCATTTAATATGAATCACGTGCATTTGAATTTCCAAAGTACCCTTTTTCCAGACTCAAATCCAAAATAAGATAAAAGAGAAAAAGAGAGGAAAAAGAAGGATGGGGGAGGGGGGAGTACACTTATTTGATGGACAGAAATAGCCTAACAGACTAACAGTAATGGAATGGCCGAATTCAAATTTCGGCAGGCGTGCCCCACCCGACATGGGGAACTGTAGGCTGTAGTCAAAGAATTACTGCACTGTATCAAACTTGGGGAACCAGATCATTTGTTGAAACGGAACAGCTAATGTCCTTGATCCAGTGTCTAATTTCTCCAACCCCTAGATTTCACCCTTCTTTTCCGGATGACAAAACCCAGCATTTCCATTTTTTTAGAGCAATATATTATGACTTGTCAAAGATCATCGCTGTGTTTGTCTTGTGTACGGTAGAGAATAGGTTTACCAAACAATCCTAATTAACTTGCTTCGTCGGTATGAATGGGGGAAGCCTTCATGTGTGGAAGAATTTTGCTGGCTGGCGTGTCCCAATAGAGAGTCAAAGACTACGGGCAAGGAATAGCAGATATGGATGGGAAGAGTCTTCAAAGTTGAATTCTGAAGTAGCCACCTTGCAGTTTTTCCAAGGATGAAGGGATTGCAACTTCTGTCACCGACTCTCCATCCACCTAACCCTCCGGGAAGCAGGGAATGGGCTTATGCCCTTCCCTGTTACTTAGATTAGGACTAGAGGTATTAATTTTGGTTTAATTAGTCTATTTTGTTTGCGCATTGTATTATCATGACGAACAACAGAAAAGAAAGAATGTGAAAAAGAGTTAGGTCTTAGTCTTAATTAATGAGCTTCTAAATAATTAGATATTAATTAAAGGGAAAGTTGACGGAAAGAAGATTATATATGTATTAAATAAGATGATATTCCAAGCTACTTGTGCCCTATCCAAATGGTTGTATGAATAGAGCACTAAAACATCAACTTGGGGTTTAGATTTACTAAAAATATTGAAAGATTTAAAAGGAAAAAAGGGAAAATAGAACAAAATGAAAGGCTAACTTGTCAGGTGTGAAAGAAGTGGGAGAGGTGCGTGTTACATGAATATCCCCCAATATATAGAATAATCATGTATGCACGTCTTTCTTAGTAGACGGAGTTTGTCTGTTTGCCTTTCCCTCCGGGGAAGGGAAGAATTGGGGAAAAGGCGCAAGTCGCACAATCCATTGAATCCATGGATTAGACGATTGGATCCAGAACCAGTTTTGTTACACTACTGCAAGCAGATTGCAAAACGTATCCTACAAAGTGCCTTCAGCCCAAAGGCCTCTCCAGTCTCCACCTGTCTTGAGGAAACCCAAAAATAATAATAATAATAATAATAATAATAAAATAAAATTGTAGCACAAGAGCTGCAGCTCAGATGTTTCCAAAAAACCCTTGCATAGTTTGAAGAGGGAATAATAAATTTCAAAACAAGAAAGGGGATGGAATCAATCGTAACCCGACTACGGAAGGCTTATCCATAGCATTTGGACCTATTTTGAAGTCGTGAAACATTAAGGTTATATTTGGTTCCCGGAAAATATTAAGAAAATAAAAAAAAAAAAATGTAAAGAAAATTGATTTTTTCATATTTGATTATTTTATGAAAAATATCAAAGAAAATCAAATAAAATTAAAACTAATTAAAATTTTATGTATTTTCATATTATTTAATCTTTATATTGATGAGTTAAAATAAATAAATGAGTTTAAAGTAAAAGAAATAATAATAATTTATCAACTTTTAATTTATTTTCTTATTTTATTATTATTTTTTTCCTTCTACTTTTCCTTTGTATTTTCTTTCCTTTGCATTTTCCTTTAAATTTTATAAGAACTAAACATAACCTTAAGTACCTGAATGTTAACTATTTTTAAAAATAGTTTTTACTTTTGAAAAGTGAAAATTAAAATATTTATAATACCCAAAAAAACCCAAAGAACAATGTTCCATCTTTAAAATAAAATTATTGCAAGAACACTTCCCAAACAAAGTTCAGGAAAACCAACTATAATATATCAATTCAATAGCTTAATAAGTGGTAATCATTTAATTTAAATTATTAAATTCATTAAATATTTTTTATAATATAACATGGAGAAATGTTTTTTCTCTATTTAAACATATCATATTATAATTTAAAGTTTAAAATGACTCAAAATAATAATCATTATTATTTTTACATCTTGAAGATGTTTTACCTTAATATTCCATTATTTCTCTTTTATAACCTCATTATATAATATAGATGAAAATAATTATTTTTAGTGAAGAAGCTTAGTATTTTCAAATAATAACTTGATAATAAGATTTAAAATTAATAACTTATTTTGCTTTTTCTATATAAAAATTAAATAATTTAAAAATATATTAATGGTAAACTAATTCTAATTATTTTTTATTTTCTTTCTTTATGGTGAAGAACACAATTCAGATCCCACCATCAAGTCGTACTAACACTAGTAGCACCAGATCATGGTGGAGAATACATGCCAGTGCCTCTGAATTCAGATCTCACCATCAACTAGAGGAATTGCTACGTGACAAATTTCGATCCTATGGTTGATTATGCTTTGTTTGGACAGTGTTTTCCCAAACAGTTCAATAAAAATCTGTTTTAAAACTTAAAATATTCTTTAATTTATTTTTTATATTTTTAAATATATTTTAAAAATAACTTTTATTTGAAGTGATTTATTTTTCATTATTCTTCATTATTATATATTTATTTTTTAAAAATAAACCTTTAAAAGGAAGTAAGAATAACTTAAAACAACTAAAGATGTTATCTTAAAACACCAAATTTTTTTATTTTTCGATTCTAATAGAACCTTAGAGTCTATACACAATAAAAAGTAGGCATTACTTGTGTAAGAGGTGAGTAATCGATCAAATGGAGACCCGAGGACAAAGAATGTTCCTAAAAAACATGAAAAGATAAGATAATTTATACAAGGCATCCAATTCATAATGCGCTTCTCAACCTTCACGAAGAAAAAATCTAAGACCAGAGACAATCTGGACGGGAAGACACCCAAAATATACAATCCTTGGACTGTATATGCATGGCTACATCTCAACAAGTATACTGGTGCTGGTGGTTGTCCAATGATGAATGGCGCAAGGAAAAGGCAAACTTCTGTATTCAAAGGCAAGATTTCATTTTTGTTTTATGTTTTGCTTCCAAGGCAAGCATCCTTTGAGATGCTACCCAACCCATGCCTAAGGATATGCAGAACTAGAAGTAATTACTGTCACATATCAACTATCAACTTGGGAGACATTCCAGTTAGGCCAGACTTCCATTTGAATGTTTAGGGGGCCAAAGCACCAAAAAAGAACATCTATGATAAGGTTGCAGGTATTTAGCTGCAGGTAATTACAATAGGAATGCATCTAGGTGTTTGATCCTTCTCACCCAAAAATTCTAGAAATAAAGGTTTAGCTAAAGAAGATTTCAATATCAGATACACACTTTGATGAAAAAAGAACGTAAATAATCTTAGGTGTGTAATCCTTCACACCCACAAATTTTTGAATACAGGATTGGGCTAAAAAAGAATCTCAAAATTGAATATGAATCCTTCGATTAAAAAATATCAATTAGATATCAATTACAAGTAAAAATCTCTATGATAAAAATCTCTTCCTCTTATATTTGCTGTATTTTCTCTTTTATCCTCATCTTCTATTTCTTATCTGTAAATATTTATACAAAACTTCATTTAGAAGTAGAAAATTGCAAAAAAAAAAAAAAAAAAAAATGGAAATAAGAGATTAAAGATGAGATTTCCTGCCCTGTCATATGAACAGGGTCTGCCATTGGGTGAGGTTGGCCAATTCTAGTATCATAGGATCAAACTAAACAACAACCAATTATCCAGCATAATTGGGTGTATGAAATCTTACGAACACAATCCTCTATCTGCTGGTGCTCTACTCTAACAAATGGTACTAATGGTTACAGATGCTCTTCTGTTCTTTAAATAAAAAATAAAAAATGGTTGTCTGAGGTAGACAACATCACTACTCGAGTTCAGGGAATCCATATGATTTATACAAATCCAGACACATATATCCAATTAGGGAAACAGATAACATCTGAATGTCTTGCTTTTTAACTAGGGATTTACTTCAGATAATACATGAACATGATTCTTCAGTTTGCAAAAGATTAAACAAGCATGGGAGTTATATTGGTTGTGAATTGGGGAGGGGATTAAATGTGTACATGGGAAAATTAATTGAAACCACTTATAATTTTGAATCCTAAGTGAATGCTATGTTTTTTTTTAATCGGATAAATGTGAACCTCTAATTTTTAATCCTAAATATATGCTGTTTTTTAATCAATAAATGAAATCTATGTTCACACTAGAGAAGGCCCAATAGTTTTGAATACAACGGGAGCTATGTTGCAAGTTTAAATGTATCCTATGTTCGCACAATATGCAAAAGCCAAATATAATTTTGAAGGAACGCTTTAGCTTCACAACATTAATTGCTTTTTTTTGGTTGTTGTTGTTGTGAACAGAGGAACCTTCATCAAGGGTGACTGATCAATTTCAGAGTCACTGGGCAGCCCTCCCTATATTCAACAGACTCATGATTCACATCTATATAGTTGGACAATTAAAAATCCAAGCACACATGCAAATGTAATAACATTATAAATACCAAAACAACAGAGAAGAGGATAGACAATGCCAATGGATTTCCGCACAGAAAATCAAGAATGAAAACATTTTGAGGAAATTGTGAAGGTCAAAACAAATCAAGGATCACAACAAAACACCTGAGCTATTCATCAAAGACCCAAAAGGGAAATTAGATTAAATAAATCCAAAATCCGAAGCGCATTACTATAATAAAAATAATAAGACCTCGAAAAAAGCAGGATAATCATATAATTATGATATAACCATCAGACATCCACAGCTAGTACAAACAGATCTCACGATCGAATAGTCTAAGTCCGAGAAACGAAACCCTAAGACATGATAAATTCAAACCCTAGACAGATTCAGTTTTAACGGATGAGATTTCCTCACTGATGGTGGAGGCCGCAACAGAGGCGGCAACAGGACTCTGCGGTGCATCATCCGCTGTAGAACCAGAAGCAGCCCTGGTTTTCACGGCCTCGAGCATCCGCTTGCTGATCTCCCTTGAATACACTTGGAGAATCTCGATGCCTTCGTCATCGGCGTTGGGGGATCCACCGGCAGCGGCGTAGGCCTCCTCCTCAACGAGGCGGGCGGTGGTGGAGGCCTCATCGGCGGGCAAGGTTCCGTAGCGCTTGGCGAGGACGGAAGGAGTGGTTAGGGTTTCGATGAGGCGGTTGATAACAGCATCGCGAGTCCGCTGCGTGGGCGGCCAAATGCTGAATGCAACATTGATCTTGTCCGGTTTCTTGGCCTCCTGCGGTGGTTCTTGGTGGTGGGGAGGGTTGTCAGGCTCAGCCATTGTCGAGGGCTCTGAAAGGCCGTTGTCTTCCTTGTCCGTCATTTTGGGGAAAAATTTAATAGCCCCTGAGTAAGTGTATTGATGGGTATTTATGGAGTGGGGTAGAGGAGCATGGCCCATATGTGGGTGGTGTAAAACGACGGTCCACCGTATGGGTTAGACCAAAAGATCCCTCACTCCTGAATCCTCACACACCACCACCTCTTTTTTTCCATTTTATTTTCTAATTTGGGAGCCATTTTATGCTTATTTACAACGCTTTTTAATTTGCTGACGTGTTCTTCTTAACTTTAATATTTTTAAAATATTTTATTTTATGAAATGGTAATTATTTATGTATTTGAATTATGTTTTATAACAAAAATAAAAATGAAAATAAAATTTTATTATTATGAAAATTAAATTCTACTTTTATTAAAATTTTCGTTCTTTTCTTTTTATAGCCGATGTTGACTTGTTTACATTTCTTTTGTTCCTCTTCTTGACGATGTTGACTTTAATATACTTATTAGAAAAAAAAATTATATGTAATAAATAGAATTAATTTGGGTACGATTTGGATTTTTTTTTCCGCTTTCTATGAAAATTATAATAACTCCAAGCTAAAATTTAACGACTCTTGAAAACTTATCTAAGAAAAGAAAAAAAAAAAATTTTTTATTTTTTTTATAAAAAAATATGAAAATATATATATATATATATTATTACAAATATTTGTTTAATTTTTATATAAACAATTAAAATAAATTAAATGAGTTTACAGTACTACATTAAAATAATTTATTAATTTAAATTTTATTTTATTTTCTTTTCTTTTCCTTTAATTTTCTTTTTTGTTTTCTTTCTTTAATATTTTCTTTTAATTTTCAACAATTAAATATAGTTGTAATAATGTGGCTTAAAGATATATATTATAAGAGAATATTTTAAGAAAGTGATTTTTTAAAAAAAAAATACAACTTGGATTTTAATAAATTTTCCATAATTTTTTTAAATTAAACAATAAAATAATAATAAAAAGTTGCAAATATGTAAATTTTGAATAATGTATATTATATATTTTCTATACAACTAGGGATTACTGTGTGCAATTAAAAAATAATTAGTATTTTAAAAATTGGATCGATTATTAAACTTAAAAAAATATTGATTTATAGTTCAACAGTTGAACCGATGATCAAACCTCGATCAAATTAGTGATGTCAATATATATATATATATATATATAATTAAAAAATAATCATATTTATTTCTCCATATTTTATATAAATGTAATAATATTTGAAAATTTATTAAATATGTTTAATATTTAAATATAAAAATATATTGAAAATGGAAGTGTGTATATATTATTTGTTGAAATAACGCATAATTTATTTTTTGTTTTTATCGGTCTTAACACAATGAAAGTAGGAAACTCAAGAAGATGACAGGGGCTTTAAAAGCCTCATTCACCTCCTACCAAGTAATTGGCTATTGGATTGTGTGGTCCTGGGCTTGTAGTGCATGGCCATGCCCAAAATTGGGCTTTCTTTTGCAAAAAAGAAAAGAGGAGAGGAGTGGGCATTGAACCCTTCGATTCCCAAGGAACCACCAGGTCCATTAGTTCAATTGTCAATTCAGACAGTTTAACCAATTCGATGGCTAAATGGTTCGATTGGGCGAATCAAACCGAAAAGGCCACTGATTAGCGGTTAGACTAATTGGATCGAATAGTCCAATTGGGTTTTCAAAATAGTGAAAATAACTCGAATTTGGATTCTAAAAATATTTCATTGCTGTCACATGCTCATACCTTTTTTCATATGAGTAGAAACATGGGAGGTTACAATGTATAGGGACGAGGGAGAGTTCTTCTATCCCTAGGCTTCGTCATAGTTAGCTTGTGCATCTGCTCGACCCAACCCGCACATTGTTAGTTGGCCCACCTTTAGTGGGTTGGTTTTCTCTCTTCCGCTTCAAATAATAAAAATGGACGAAATTACTACATAAGCACAAAAAAATTGTCTCATGTATTTACTATTTTGCAAAGGTTTAGAAAAAAAGACACTTGAGAGAAAAAAAAATATCATGGCTTTAAAAATGGGATCGGACTAGCCGATTTGACCGCTGACTAGTCATAATTTCGATTCAGTTTGATTAATTGAGTGTGAACGGTTGAATCGGGATCAAATTAGGGTGAATTGGTAATTGGACCAACAAACCGATGAACGATTCAATAATTTTATTTTATTTTTTTTACCCTATCAAAACAACATCATTTTACTGAGTATAAAAAGTTTCTTTCCCAACAACAAACAAATATAAACCATTTTAATTTTTATATATATTATCCTTGTTTTAAATTTTTATCATATAAACCATTTAAACAAATATAAATATTTATATATGCATTTATTTTATAATAAATATGAAATTAATATAATAATTTTTAAAATTTTAAAATAACAAAATATATAGATATGTAATTAAATTAAATATCATAATTTTCTTTTCACTTTCATATTTAAATATCATACCTATTCCGTTTAATAAAAATTAATATATTAATATATTTATATTTATCTTTATCATTTAATTTGATATATTAGATATAAAAAATATTATTAAATTTTTAATTTTATATATATATATATATATATATATATATATATATACTAATTTCTTATAATAATTTTTAAGTGAACCGATAATTTTTTTTGTTTAATATTTGATTTGATTGGAAAAACATTGAAAAATATCCATATTAACAAAATTGAGAAAATGAAGAGAAATTAATAGAGGAATAACAAAAACAATGGGAAGATCGTATTGGGAATGTTCGAATAGGAAATAGAACTAGAAAGCTAATTTAATTTTCATCTTATTAATATGTTTGGATTATGTTTTATAACAAAAATTTATTATTATGAAAATCAAGTTCCACCTTTACTAAAATATATACGTCAGTTAGGAAGATACAAGGGGAACTGTGAAAGAGAAGTCACAGCTCTGAAAGGACCTTAATCATGGAGTTTCGTGCTCTGCACATAGCCTCTAATGGTTGAGCCTTAGGCATAGTGAGCCCTTTCCCTTCAGACATGTCCACTTCCACTTCGCCCACCCTCTGCCACTCAAAGCACTGCACCAATGCTGCCAAAGCCAACCCCATCACCCGATTGGCCAGGCCAGCTCCAGGGCACCCTCTCCTCCCCAACCCAAATGGTATAAACCTGCAGGCTTCGCCTTCACCGCCTTCAAACCGCTCTGGCCTGAAACTTGTGGGGTCCTCCCATACCTTAGCATCCCTGTGAATGGCCCATGCATTCACCAACAACATCGTTCCACCTCGTACATCATACCCTCCAATGCTACAGTCATCTGAAGATTCATGTGCAACAAGGAGTGGTGCTGCTGGGAACAACCGAAGGGTCTCGTTCACGATAGCTCGGAGGTAGGGCAGGTCGGAGAGGTCTGGTTCCTCAACTAGACGTTGATGACCAATTTTACAGTCCAACTCCGTTCTAACTTTGTCTAACACCCTAGGATGGTTGAGCAGAAGTGACATAGCCCACTCCATCGTCACTGCGGAGGTGTCTGTGCCCGCAGTCAGCAATGTCTGCACACATTATATTGGAGGCACGCATCAAGCTCTGATATTATAGGCATTAATCAACATTGAAAGATGGCTAGCTAAGCGAGCGAGTGCACCAAATATCATTCCCAAAGTTCAGAACCAATTGGAAGAAATTCCCAATTGGTCTTTCAGGCTTCATCTTCCTGTACGTTATTAGGCGATTTGCGGGTTGCAAAGCATGCCAAACAATGGAATTTGTTTTTGTTTTTAAAATTTTAATAATTTTTTTTATGATTCAGTACAATTTTTTTTTTTTCAATTAAGCCTAATTTTCATATATTTGTGTGAATGCAAAAAGTTCAAAAAGAATAAATGAGAATTTTTTGTAACACCAAAATCCAAGTCAAAAGCAAATCCGGCAACTAGGGGGTGCTGCGGACATACCAATATCATGCCTTTGATAATGTGATCGGCGTAGTATTCAGGTTCTGAGTTCTGTAAAGCCAGCATAGAGTCAACGAAGGTTTTAGTCTTTCCTCGTTCCTGCCTATAAGAGTTGTTGTGATTTCGACCCTCATCTATCAGACCCTGTAAGAACGCATCAGTTCTTCTCTGCAATGCCAAGACCCTCTTTTTCAAGCCTTGAAAATCAAACCATTGTAAAAATGGCAAGAAATCCCCAGCATTTGATGCCCCGGACGTTTCCAAAATCTCCTTTATAATATCTCTAAAGCGGCTGGCCTCCTCAAAATCCTCCACATCTGTCCCAAAATATCGCTTCCCCGCAACTATCCTCATAATAATATTGAAAGACAGCTCTGATAACCTTGACTTCATCTCCACTCTTGCAAAACCTTGGCCCGATCTCTGAAACAGATTTCTAAGTAAGAATTTGACTTCATCCTGTCGAATACCTAGAAACATGTTGAGGCGGTTCGTAGAGAAGATTTCAAGTGTGGTAAGGCGGCGAAGATTGCGCCAGTGCTGGCCATAAGGGGCTGCCCCCAGCGTGGTATAGTCATAGTGGAGGTGCTTCCCAACAAGAAGGCGTGGCCTATTTGCAAAGACCTGATCATGCTTAGTGAAGCATTCTTCAACCGCAGATGGGGATGATAGAAGAAGCACAGTTCGGAATCCAAATTGGAGGGTAAGAACTGGACCATACTGGTCTGAAAGATGTTGCAAGGATCGGTGGACTGGTTCTTTCAAAAGATGGAGGTGTCCTATGATGGGAAATGAAGGCGGGCTGGGTGGGAGCTTTCTTCCTCGTGATTGCTTATGGTAAAACAGCTTTGAGAGGACAATGAGAAAGAGAGAGGAGGAAACAGAAAGGAAACAGAACCAGGTTTCCTTCATGATCATGTATTTTTCTCCTTTTTGTTCCAAGATCTTCTAAGTAGTGTTCGAGTCCTGCCTTGTTATAAAAGGATAACTGGAACCGTTTTAATGCCCTAGATGCAAAGCAATTCATTTTGTAGATGCTGTCTTTGACAGGCCAAGTTTGGACGTCGTGACGTGGATCCATATGTTCAATGCCACAACACCGATATTCCTAAGAGGGACAAATTTGCCTTGCTTTTCATGGCGGTGCTCCTTATGGTTATGACTTATGCGGCCGATCGAAACCTTTATATTTTTCTCTTGGACCCTAGTTGATGTTGTTTTAAAGATCCGGGGATAGATCCGATGAACATGCTGGTCTGGATAGGGATTTAAAGGCTTCAAAACGTTGTGGATACGGCTGCTTACTGCCACCCACTTTAATTATCCTTTTTGATATGGACTTATTATCAGCTATCTACTTTGGGCTCAGTTAAGGCTTTGCTCCATTCCAAAGCCAATGGGTGGTCCCCCACTATCATGGCAGATTCAGCCAGATAAAGGCCTACATGCTAACCCTTAAGAGAGTCAGAGGCCTATTCAGTTCCATCCCTGGTTGGGCTTGTTGAGGCTCCCAGTTTGGCTACATCGTCATGGGTTCAATTCATGAATTAGTGGCAGACTTGTTTGGGCTTAGATATAGTTTTATCAAGTACTCGAATTTATTGCCTGACTAAGAATGTTAATTTCAATAAAACGTTCGAACATACATCCTGCAAAATACATTAAAATTTTCTAATACTTTATTGGAGAAAAGCATATAATCACTGGGATCATGACCACCCATTCGTACACAGAATATATATGGTTGCAACTGAATTAAAATCATCGGAACAATAGCTAGTGAAGCATCTCAGGAATAGTTTACAGCTGAGAAAGTACATGAATTGAAGTTTTTCACTTTTTCTAGGTGCGAACATGAACTCGCTAGACATGCTCGCCTCAGACCCAGTCTTCTCAACCGCTTCCCAGTCAAAGCACTGAATGAGAGTGCCCAATGACAATACTATTAGCCTCATTGCCAAACCTGCACCAGGGCACTGCCTTCTACCTAAGCCAAATGGCGTGAACTTTAACCCGCCCTTCTCAGATTGGGGCCCTTAAAATCTTTCTGGCTCGAACATTGTGGGATCTTCCCACAGCTGGGGGTCCTTGTGCAAGGCCCAAGAATCCACCAACAACATCGTTCCTCGTGGGATGTCGAAACCTCCTATTACACAATCATCTGATGCGTCCTGTGTTGGAATTTTTATGTGTGGACTTACATAATCAATTTAATAATGTCATAAATCAGTGTTATTTATTTTTGTATTGTGGTCCATAATGGGACTGGACACATATTGTTGCTTGATTTTTTATGGGCTCACCCTAATTCACTTGACTGCCACCATTAAGTCAAGTGGTGGTCCAAATAATGTGTGTGATATATATATGAATATATATATAAAAGAAAAGGAAGGGCTCTCTTGCAAGTATGTCTCCCTGCTCCTTCCTCCTTTGGCTGAAAGAGAGCACGCACTCTCGTTTTGGACTGAATCTGGGTGTAGAAGGGAAGAGCTCATTAACCCGTAATTCTCGCACCATCAAGCACTGGAGGAGCTTCCTGAATACCAGAAATGAGGAAGAAATGGCCTTTCACGGAATTAACCAAGGTGAACGTTTCAGTTTTTGCCGTTCAATGCATGCTCAAATGTCAACATGTGATCCTATGCTCTTTAAATTCTCATCATCCCGGGGAGGTATGAATTGCCCCACAGGACCTAATCTTAGTGTTTCATTCATAACACAATGGATCAGGATGTGATACTAAGAGCGATATAGCCGATTCCAAAGTTGAAGCTGATGCATCTGTCCCTGCTATCAGCATCACCTAATTAACGACAACAGATAAATGGTTAGGGGAAATTTTATTTTATTTTCATTCTTTTTACTAAATACTATCTGATCCCTGGATTTTCTATTTTGATTATTACCATTATCATTCCCTTGATGATATCGTCAGTGTAGAATTCAGGTTCCAATTCTTGCAGAGATAACATAGTATCTATGATTATTGGCCTCCTCTCCCCATGAATAATAGAAGAAGAAGATCTAATGTTTCGACATGCATCAATCATGGCCTTCAAGAATAAATCCCTCTTTCTATATAATTTCTTCATCTGCCTGGCCTCACGAAAAGTACACCACCTCAGGAATGGAAAGTCTCCCAGACCCACCTGCCTGGAGGGACTGAAGGTCTGCCTAATATCATCCAATCTATGCCTAGTTTCACCTGAGTTCAGGTCATCATCTTTGAAATACCTGTTTCCTGTAATCATCTTCATTATGATATTAAAAGCTAATATATTAAAGACCGACTTGATTTCCACTTTCTCAACCCCTTTGGTTGAGGACTTGAACAACTGTTTGGTCAGAAATCGAATTTCCTCCATTCGAATATTTGAAGACATCTGAAGGCGCCTGGACGAGAAAATTTCGAGAGCAGCGAAGCGGCGGAGGTTCAGACAGAGACGGCCGTAGGGAGGCCCTCCAATGGAGGTGAAATTATAGTCCAGCTGCTTTCTGGAGGCAAAGCGTGGACAGTTAGCGAAAATAATGTCGTTCTTTGTGAAGCATTCTTCAATAGCAGAGGGAGTAGAGAGTAAGAGGACTGGCCGCTGTCCAAACCGGAGAAACAAGACGGGACCATTCCGGCGGGAGAGAGTGTGCAGAGCGCTAGGAAGCGGGGCCTTTAAGAGGTGGAAATGGCCTATTATAGGAAGACTGAGAGGACTTGGTGGCAGGTTCTTGTGCCCAATCTTATACCCTAAGATGAGTTTGTAGAATACGAGGAGGAGGAGAAGAAGAAGCCTATGCATTGCAGAGTCTCCATCCTCTCTCCATGCGACCAGTCCAGTGATTGCTCCATATATGGGTTAGGAGATCAAGTGGTGCTTCATTTAATTTGGTGATGAAAATTATTAATTTTTCCTTTCGTCTTGCTTTCCACCCTTTGCTTTGTGCACTGGTTTGAAACTGGCAAACAAGAGAAATTTTGAAGAGGATGATTCGATGCTCTAATGGCGCAGAAGCACTGGTGCAGCCATTACATTATAATACCTCCCAGATGATCTCAGCTGTTACGTGAAGATGAGTCAACACTCAACAGCATAAGAATGGGTGAATAAAAAAAAACCCAAGAAGAAAAAACAGCCAAAACTAGTTCACTTGCTTGGTTAACACCAAAGTAATTAGACAAGCCTAAATATAATAGAAGTACTGTTAAAGAAATAGAAGAGAAAAACACATAAAAGAAAACCTTAACCAGACTTGGAATTATTAAACCAACTTGGTGATATTTGTTGGTGTGCAAGAATCTTACTCTCAAATCAAAGAATCATATTCTCAAATCATATTTTCATAATCATGGAATGTGCAAGAATCTTACTCTTAAGCATGGGAATTATTATCTTGCATTTCATAATGAGGTATGGGCATCCGAGCATCAATCAACCACTAGCATGGTGACCATTTCTAACCGAGCTAACCACTTCCTCTAAATATCCCAGAAGCACCGATTTTGAATAGTGCCTTGTTAGTTCACAACGTAAGGTCGGTCTCATAGCTCGTTCAACATATGCCCTCTATCTAATAAAAAAAGTTAGTGCAAAAGTTGAAATCATCCAAATTTAGAAGTTTTGAATTAATGAATCTTTATGTTTCTTTATTTTGTGGGTTGGTCCTAAATTATTCGTTATTCAATTGGGAAAATTATTAAACGTGTCGTGAGTTAAATATATAATTTTAAAATACACAATATTTGGCTTTTTTTTTTTTTGCAATAAAATTATTTTTATCCTAGAAGTCGATCTCTTTATTCAATTCAAAAAAATTATTTTTAAAAACATTTTTTAAAAAAATTTTCAAGTGTTTCTTGTCCAGAGTTCATAAGAGCACAGTAGATAATGTTACCATATTATGCTTATTATTTAAATTTCTTATTTAGTTAAATAAAAATATTAACTTCCAAGATAAAATAAATAAATAAATAACCAGACTGGAAGTCTTGCATACTCTTTCGCTGGAAATTATTGCTTATCTAGTTTGCTGCTTAACTAGAGGATATAATTTAATTACTTAACCACTTTTAAAGATAGTCATTCCAATATCAATGAGAAATAGTTAGTAGATCATATGAAACTAGGGCACAAGCATCATCGCGATTCTGTCATGTCCATATGTGATAAGAAAATGCTATATTTTTTCCTTGCCAGGGATTTTGGATGCAAGAAAATATTCTACTATATAAATACCTGATTCAAATGTATCATATATAAGATTCAAATGTCTGTGGGGATAACCATGATGCAATAGCAACATCTTATTCTATTAGAAGTGGGATAGTATAAAGGCATTCAAAGTTGAGAAAGGAGGCTAGTCATGGTGGGGCGGGGCCGAAAGATGATCTCCAAAGGCTTAGCCTTGGGCATGGTAATTCCCGAGCCTGGGCTCATGTCCACCTTCTCTGCCTCCACCCTTTCCCACTCAAAGCACTGTATGAGCCCACCTAATGCCAGTGAAACTATCTTCATAGCTAAGGCAGCTCCTGGACATGCCCTCCTTCCTATACCAAATGGAGCGAATTTGAACGCTTCTTTTTCCTCATTCTCCATCCCTTCGAATCTCTCTGGCTTGAACTTGGTTGCCTCCTCCCACACCCTGGGATCCCTGTGCAATGCCCAAACATTCACCATCACGGTGGTACCCCGCGGAATATCAAACCCACCCACACTGCAATCTTCAGATGACAGATGAGGCAACAGAAGAGGAGCCGTGGGATAAAGTCTAAGCGTCTCATTGACCACACTGCGGAGATATGGAAGCTTGGCAAGATCCGAGTCATCTAGCAAGTGTCCCGGTTCGACATGGCGGTCAATTTCCGCTCTCGCCTTCTCCAATGCCTCTGGATGATTCAGCAGAATAGACATTGCCCATTCCAGGGTCACTGATGATGTATCCGTTCCCGCAGAAATCACTACCTGAAGCACATAATTGTTTTGACAATGTTGGTTCATATATATACCGAATGAATGGAAGTTATAGGGAAAATTGTGTTTCGGATCCAATTGGGTTCAAAAGTTAAGCTTTAGTCCATATAAGTTGGATAATTGATGAAGAAGATATAAAATATGAAGAGATCAATATACCCTTAAAAACTTTCTACCATAATATTTGACAAACTTTTTTATCTTAATTTTTTTTTTAATAATTATTCTGAAAATTTATTATTTTTAAAAAACTAATTTTAAAATATATATAAATATATTCTAAAAATATATCATTTTTAAAAAATAAATCTGACATATTTTTAGTTATTTTTATATATACTTTTTAAGATATTTGATTTTTAAATAATAATAATAATTTATTTTTATTTTTTTGGAAAATTATGTATTTTTTTTCAAATCACTTAATTATATTGAATTTTATTGAGATTTACAAAATGAATAAAATTTAAATTAATATTTCTTTGCTTCTTTTTTTTTCACAATTAGTACATGTCATTTTTAAAAATATAAAAAGTTCATATCTTTCTTCTCAATTTTCACACTTTTTATGGATTTTCGACTTAAATCGTGAACTTATATGGACCAAAACTTAACTTTTGGACCTAATCAGGTCCAAAAACAATTGTCACAGGGTTTTTCTAAATCAATTTCTACTCACCCAGCGCAAATCAAATGTGGAAATTAGAATGAAGGTACTTTTGAATATATGCCCTATGTGAAATCAAACTAACTCATTGCTCAAAACTATTGAAATTGACAGCAAGACAAAAGGATCCTCCCCTGCTTTTTAAACACTTACACCACGCCACTCGAGAGGGTCAGGCATCAATTTTAGGGGTTAGTCATATATTTTTATTTAAGAATATAGTTTTTTTTTTCCGAATTTGTAAGGAAAAATAAAAGAATACCGTTCAATCAAATTCTTATATTTGGAAAAAAATCAACAACCAGAGCTGAAGTCATGTTTGACTAAAGAGCTTAACTTGAGCAAGTTGTGGAACATTCCGAGGATGAATTAGTCTGAGCACATGAATTATTCCCTTTCAAAAACAGTAACGCAACGCAGAATAAGTATGAACTTAGACTTTTAGAATTTTAAAAGGACTCACGGTGTTTTTTCATCTCCATTTCTTTGCTCCATGTGCAAAACCTGGGTCAAGAATTTTAGAGATACTCGATTGATTGTCCCATCAATGAGACCACCAGGGCGTGTGGTACTCCTAGCTTTGCGTTTTCCTAAAGCCTAAAACTCAGGCCATGGGATATAGAGGTGGAGGAAAATGCAAGTCGTCTTCCAAAGACAACGCCAGTCTTCCCCTTGCGTGGAAGACTTGCCAAGTCTTTGTTCCCAGAGTCATACCCAACAGTTTTAGCTTTCAGATTTGGATCAAATTTATGTTGGTTAGGATAATTGTTTAATAAAAAAGTTATTTTGAGTAAACCTATCTAATAATCATATTAATTAATCCCATTACATCATAATCTATTTAATGTTCAACTCATTTAAAAATTTGATTTTAAATAATGGTATCAATTGTACCACTATAGTGACTCGATGAATTCCTAACTCGACTTTGTTTTTGATTTATTGATAAGATTGAATCATTAAATGGTTCCAAAACGTGTTGCTGTTAAATAATTAGTTCAGGTTCAAGGTTTGGACTGCCTAATTTTACCAACACGAAACCCACCAAGACAAATCGACACCCTCGACACCATAATAACTAGTCGAACGGTAAAGGTGGTTTGATAAACAAATATTAACCAGAGGATATGGAAGCTTACCAGCATCAGACCTTTGATGACGTCATCCGTGTAGAAATCGGGCTCTGATTGTTGGAGGAACAAGAGGGTTTCGATCAATGTCCTCTTCTTTTGCCACTCCACTGCGCTATTGTTTCGTCGGAACTCATCTAACATGCCCTGCAAGTACCCATCTCTCTCCTTCCCAAACTGCATTGCACTCTTCTCCAGCCCTTTGTAACCCACCCACCTCAAAATTGGAAAGAAATCACACAGATTCGTGGTAGTGGTGGGAACGAAGATCCTCTTCAATCGTTCAAGAAATTGCCTATTCGTCTCTATTCCTTCAGCCTCCTCTCCGATACACCGCTTTCCAGTAATCGTTTTCATGATGAAATTAAAGCTGAAAAGAGAGAGATATAACCTCATATCCACCTTTTGGGCTCCGTCGTTTGAGACTTTAAACAGCTGACGAAGAAGGTAACGGACTTCTTCCTCACGGACGGTTGAAAGGAGCAGGAGTTTGTTGGAAGAAAAAATCTCAACGACGGTGAGGCGGCGGAGGACGCGCCAGAGATGGCCGTAAGAAGCCCAGACGAAGGCGGTGTAGTTGTAAGTAACGTGATCCCCAATCATCGACCGAGGCCGGTTTGCCAACACAACGTCGTTCTTGGTGAAGCATTCTTGGACAGCGGAAGGAGAGGATACGACGACGAACGGACGGCAACCGAATCGGAGAAAGAGGATGGGACCGTATTGGGATGAGAGAGCCTGTAGGCCTTGGTAGAGCGGCGGCTTGAGGAGGTGGAGGTGGCCTATTACTGGAAGTGCAAATGGACTTGGCGGCAGCCTATACCTCTGCCTCTGCCTTCCATGGAATAAGAATTTGATGATCAGGATGATTGGCAACAAGATCACAGCATACTGGTACAAGTTGCCCATTCTCAATTTCATTCAGCCTCAACGGAGAAGTTATGTTTTGAGGGGTTGATCCCAAAATAATTGAGATATTAAACTTCAAATTTTCCAATTTCAAGAAACCTATACTAATGTAAAAAATTATTAGATCTTTATGCATTAAATGGGCTTTTTATACCCAATATGCCCTTCCTTATCTTCCAGCTCAATTTTCATTGGAAAGACAAAAAAAACAAAAAAACAAAAAAAAAAATATCTCCTATAAAATACCCTATTAAAACAAAAAAGCAAATAAAACAAAAACTGTCTATTAACTTCATTTCGGACACGGAACCTTAAAACTAAACTTTAATCTTTCTTACTTTCCTCTCATTTTGAAAAATCAAAACATTCTAACCTTTTCTATCTTCCACTCATTTAAAAAAACTGAAAACCCCTCACCTTTTACTCTCGTTACAAAACGTCTCTGACTCATTTTGCAATGCTAATACAACGCTATTCACGTGCCCGTTGTCCACTCTTCTTTCTTTTCTATCCGAAGAGCCCACCCCACTCTGACTAAGAGTCCAATCCCATAGAGTACGGTGGTAGCAGGACTACTCAAATCAAATAATTCTATGTATTCCCACATTTTCCAGGGAGTTAAAATCGGGTTTCATGTGATGCATCTTGAAGGCATTCATAGATATAAAAAAATTAACGGTTTAAATTATCATTAATATTATAAAAAAAATATTATCACAAATATTATATACATATATATATATATATATATATATGGAAAATAAACTTCAATCTCCCATGAAAGAAGATTTAAGTCTTGGAAAGTGGATGGAGATTTTATATATATATATATATATATACTAGGTTTACTCCACGTGCAAGCTATGTGAACACTATTTTTCATAAAGTTAACAGTAAATTAATTTTTAAATTTTGTTTAATAAAAACTATAAAATATAATTTATAAAAAGAAATAAGTTTTTTTAAAATATATATATATATATATATAAAAGTATATGGAAAAATATAATTTATAATTAAATAGCAAGATTATTAATTTAGACCTATTCTATAGTTGGGTGATTTTATGTGTGAATTCAAATCAATAAAAAAATATTATTTTATTAAATATTCAACTCCTAATTATTTTCAAAATATTACTAATTAAGTTTAATAAATAATATTAATGAATTTCAATAAAAATGTAATATGAAATAAAAATAATTTTATTTAATTTTTTATTAAAAATATTATTAAATAAAATTATCAAGTAATAGAAGATGTAAAAATATTATTAAATAAAATATTTTTTAAATTGAATTTTTATTAAATAAACTAATTTTAATTAATCTTAATTATCACTAATAAAAATTACTAAACAACAACATTAAATAAAAAATTTGTTATAATTTTTTTTTTAAAAAAACTCATCTTAATTAAAAATTAATTAAAATTAATAAATAATATTAAATAATAAATATTAAATATGAAATAAAAATCTAAAGGAAAATCATCATATAATTCATCTGTATCTTTATCATTTTGACATTTCAATCAACTTAAACAAGAGGGTTGTACAATGGGATGTGGGTTTGTACACGTGTTATTGTGCATGACCCTTGTGCAGTGCAGTGAAAAATGGGTAAATGGGGTTCGTGTGTCATCCTATGGTGCATCACTTATCCAAATAGTAGAGAAAACGGTTGTATTTGTTTTTACTTGTGAATTCAAATCAATAAAAAATATTATTTTATTAAATATTCAACTCCTAATTATTTTCAAAATATTACTAATTAAGTTTAATAAATAATATTAAATATTCAACTCCTAATTCTTGAAGAGACGAGTTCTCATAAAAAAAATATATTTATTTTTTTAAAAAAAATCCCAAATTATAAAAAAAATATATTAAAAAAAAAAATTCATCAACGTAACTCGTCTCTTGAAGAGACGAGTTCCCATAAAAAAAATAAAAAAAAAAATTCCTCAAGGGAACTCGTCTCTTCAAGAGACGAGGTCCCATGAAAAAAAAATATTTTTTTTTTAAATTCCCAAATTATATAAAAAAAAATTCCCAAATTAAAAAAAAAAATTCGTCAAGGGAACTCGTCTCTTCACATGAAAAAAAAAATTAATATATTTTTTTTAAAAAAATCCCAAATATAAAAAAATTCCAAAAGGGAAATCGTCTCTTAAGAGACAAGTTCCCTTGAGGAATTTTTTTTATGGGTTAAGTTGATGATTTTTTTTTTTTAATACATTTTTTTTATAATTTGTTATTTAAAAAAAAAATAAATATATTTTTTAATAATAATTTGGGAATTGTTTTTTTTTTTAATAATAATTTGGGAATTTTTTTTAAAAAAATATATATAATGGACCCTTGAGGAATTTTATTTTATTTTTTTTAATTTGGGAATTTAAAAAAAAAAATTTTAAAATATTTTTTCTCCCATGGGAACTCGTCTCTTGAAGAGACGAGTTCCCTTGAGGAATTGTTTTTTTTTTTTTTTTTTGTAATTTGGGTATTTTTTTTTTTTTAAAAAAAAATTCCCCATGGGAACTCGTCTCTCCCTTGAGGAATTGTTTTTTTTTTTTTTTTTTAATTTGGGTATTTTTTTATTAAAAAAAATATATATTTTTTTCCCATGGGAACTCATCTCTTGAAGAGATGAGTTCCCTTGAGGAATTGTTTTTTTTTTAAATAATAATTTAGGAATTTTTTTATTTTTTTATTTTTTTAAATTTGATAATTTTTTTTTTAAAAATATTTTTATTTTCTCGTCTCTTGAAGAGATTCCCTTGAGGAATTGTTTTTTTTTTAAAAAAAATAATAATTTGGGAATTTTTTTAAATATATATATATATTTTCATGGAACTCGTCTCTTGAAGAGACGAGTTCCGTTGAGGAATTTTTGGGAATTTTTTTTCCCATGGGAACTCGTCTGAGACGAGTTCCCTTGAGGATTTTTTTTTTTTTTTTAAATAATAATTTGGGAATTTTTAAATATATATATATATATATATATATATATATATATATATATATATATATATTTTCATGGAACTCGTCTCTTCAAGAGACGAGTTCCCTTGAGGAATTGTTTTTTTTTTTTTAAATAATAATTTGGGAATTTTTTAAAATATATATATATATATATATATTTTTCATGGAACTCGTCTCTTCAAGAGACGATTTCCCTTTTGACTTTTGAAATTTGAAAAGATGATTTTGGTTTAAAAAAAAAATTATCCATTCACCCTCTCTCCTCTCTCCTCTCTCCTAAGTGGCAAATCCTCTCTCCTAGGTGGCAAAAACTACCGTATATTTGTAATAACTTTTTCTACTACAATAATTTAAGCATAACTTTTTTAAATTACCGTACTATTGAGAAAAATCCCTGGGTGCTTTATATCATCATGATTCGTGCGGGATTCAACGGTCAAAATGATCGATCAGATGCCCAAAAGCCTGGATGCGCGACGGAGTGCTCCAGGCACAACCTCTACACGTGTCACTGAGTCCACTCCAACTCAATCAATGGGCAAGTATGGGTGATCATGTTTCCACTTTTTATTGGGCCACAAAAATTCTATTCACTGCTCATCCATAAATCATACCTAACTTTATTTACTATATATTTTCTTTCCATCAGTATGGAATTGGAATATCTTCTGAATGCCAGCAAATTTCATATATGAACTGGCAGGTATACATCAGGCCCCGCTTATAGCACTATATGCCACAGAAGTCAATAGGCCAGCGGACATTTTACTTCAAATAAATCTGGATCCAAAGGCAAGTTAAGCCATTTGAACATCACAAGTGAAAGAAAACGGACAGTCACAAATATCCAAAGATGATAATCAGAAGATAAAAACAAGGCATATTCATAGCTGTAACCCTAAACTATCCACAGTAGCCTGTAGCCTCTGGACCCTGTAAATTTTACAACAAAAAAGTGCCCCTTATCATTTTGGATGCAAGCCATTCAACTTCAAGTTTCCCGCTTAATGATAAAAGAAAGCAGCTTTGTTAATAAGTCTGTCTGTGAATTAATTGAAGGGATTCACAGTCAGCATAAGAGAGCCAAACTGAAGGTAGGTGAAAATATTGTACAACTTTATAGAAAGCCTGTAATTATTGGACAAGGACACTGCGTCTGGTACTGGTTGAATACTTGAATAAAGCTTCAGTTGCTTCAAAACTCCGACTAGCTAGCTACTAACCGTTGCTAATCGATAATCACCAAAGGAAAAGTAAATAAAACAAAAGCATGGAAATGTGAGCAAATTTCAGAGTAGTAGTACCATCTGAATTGATCTTATACTGCGTAGCATACCAGCCATTCCAGATTCTGCAGTATCGCAAAATCCATTGGCATGTGAGAACAAAGAAGGGAATATTGAACTCTTCCAAGATCAAACGTCAACAAAAGTGACATAAATGGACGTGAAGGAGGGACAATAAAGACGGAGAAGAAGGAAAAAAAGATATAGAAGAAAAAGGAAGCCTAGAAAAGACAGCAGCGTGGAAAGAGGCCCGAGAAGAGAGACAAAATCAAATGAAGGCGAAGCTTTCTTGACTACTTAAATATTAAATTTACATATTGGGTATAAAATATCTATTATAATAATACTAAAGAACTGGCAAAAGTTGAAAACATGGATGCAATTCACGAGGAAGAAGCAGAACCCCGCAACACCCAACCATCATTTGACAAAATGCACAGACCAGTAGACTATTGTTACCGCGCTTTCCACTGTTGACCCTCGTTGCTCCATCTTCCCTTTTCGCAGTTTCCTGCTCTCCCCCTCTTCCTTTCTTAACAACAAAATCACGTGCCAGCTTCAGCGGTTGTGGAGAGGATCGGAGGCATTTGGAACCCTTCTTTTGCTTGACAGGAACACGTCCAGTGAGTGCCTCAGCCGTTGTTGCTGCTGCTTCTGTTGTTGCTTCTCTTGAATACCCGGTGACTGCCCGTTTGTGCCAACATCCATTGCCTCTTCCTTCTGGCCGAACACTAAC
Source organism: Vitis riparia (assembly GCF_004353265.1). Classification (NCBI taxonomy): domain Eukaryota; kingdom Viridiplantae; phylum Streptophyta; class Magnoliopsida; order Vitales; family Vitaceae; genus Vitis; species Vitis riparia. Next base: position 8,060,081 of record NC_048448.1, on the reverse strand, counting down.
AATGAGAGAAAAACCAAGACCATGAACTTCTGCAGCAACCCCACTCGTAGAAACTGATAAGAACGCATGTTGCTGCCGATCGAGAGAGAGCGGTGACTCACTTGTGTTTGTTTGAGTCTTGAGACGCAGGAACCGAGTCCTGGGGAGCTTGGAGGGGGGAGTAGAAGCTGATGGAGATAAAGGCGGGTTCCCAAGGAAAGCTATATGGCTTTGTTTGGCAATGTAAAAAGAGGAGAGAAAAAGGTAGGGTAGTGTTATTGAGTACACCCTGCAAACATGGGACACAGCTCACGAGGGCGCTTTTTTATTTTGGCTTGCTTTATATATTCTTTGTGCTTCACGAGAACTTTTCTCCATATTTTGCCTTTCTTCTCGCTTTCAGTCTCCAAAATACAGTTCACTCCATGTCCAAGTTTAGGATATATATGTATACAAATATTGGCTGTTGTGCTTTTTCTTTGTCCGGGTAGTGCTTGTCGGCTTTGGAAAGAGTCAATTTACTCTTTATAGCTGCTTCTGCTACAAGACCAGAAAAATCTACTGGTATACACCCAACATAGAGAAATGGTTTCAGCATCTGAGGTCATCTTATTCATCCGAGGGCCCCTCTGGCCCTCTTCCATGCAAAGCTCTTATGGCCTAAAGATTGTACAAATTTTTTGGGATAAACAGTAATTCATTGCTTCAAAGTACAGGGTTTGAGTGGTCAAATCATGAAGATGCCCTTCTCATCTAACGGTTCCTCCCAATGACCACCTCAATGAAAGGCATCAAAATTGAGTTTGCCACATTATCCACTGGATCATCTAATGCGGCACTGGTTGTGTCTACTTCGATTTGGCCATCCAGCGTCCTCAAAACTGGAGCTCAGACCGTAAGGCGGGCGCCCTTATGGTCTAATCATTCTAACCATCCATTGAGTGATACTCGTAATACTCAAAACCATACCAAGCCAGTTGACAGGTATGACTGGTAAGTAAGGGAAGATATATAAACAATTTTAAAAGTCTAAACCAGTACAAGTACTCCACTTCTTTCATACTCGTACTTCTCTTATTCGATCAGACATCTGACACACTTCTATATTACAAAAATGTATCCAGTTTCGCTTCAAATCTTAAGAAATCTAGCATCGGTTGAAAATATGCAATTTATCAAGGGTGGCTCGAAAACCCAAAAATTTTCTTTCATTCTCACTTGTTTTAGAAGCGATGGAAATTAAAAATGAAATGAAGTCCGACAGTAATCAGAGGGGGTTCATTTCTTTTTCTCGAAACTCTGCTTTTATGATCCAAAATATGAAAATTAAGAAAACCGCCCTCCCTCTGCCTCCGCAGGCTATTGCGCCCAGGCCAGAGAGATCAGCACAGGCCAGCTTTAGTTTGGGCCAGCAACATCTAGAGGCAATTTAATTCAATTTTGGGCCTTCCACGGTTACCGGTGTCATCACATGGAAATGTAATAAAAGTGGTATATAGAGTAAAGTGCTAATTAATTGAGACGTGAGAATACAAATGACAAAATAAATTGGAGAGTGTGGACTGAAATTTAATAGTAATAAATGGAAGTTGAATATAACGAACCAGAAAAGTAAAGTGCTTTTGGAACAGAGGACCAACTTCACGAGCTGCTCTCGAAATTCTCCCGCTTCACATTCGCGCAGACGCGACCCAGTGGTTATTTCTTCCCTTGCGGCCTTGCCTTTTCTGATAAAATATTACTTACCTTTTATATACACGCGTGCAAGTGACCATACCATGATTAGAATGAAACATTGTTAATGATGACGCCAAACGAGTCATGAATTCAATACCTAGGTCGTTTTGTCCGAGAACACAGTAACGCTTACAGAACTAACAAAATTGCTGCGGCTAACACAATGTGTTTCCCAGGTGATTACTGCTGGAATAGCCCCTTAGTCGAGTAAACTTGTTGGATCGTAATCCCCGGCTCTCTCACTCAATACCTTGGAGTTTTAAAATAAAAATGCACGTTTAGTCAAATAAAATATAAGGTTTTGGCATGTTTTGAAACTAGTTTTAAACTAAAATTTTCATTTCAATAGATTAGTTTGAAATGATATTTTGAAACTGCGGCTTCTATAGAAATTAGGAAGCATGTTTTCAAAACGTGAAATTTAAAATATGTACTAAAACCTTGGTATTTACTTTTCATATCTTATCATTTTTTTCTCATAGCAAAGCTTTCCAAAGTGTCAATATATCTAAATTTAGCCTCATATTAATCAAAATGAGGGCATGGGTATTACAAGAATGCCATTCTTGAGATTTCAAAAAAATTTGTTTTCATAGAGTAATAGTCAAGGGCATTGATACCTTACAACTTACAAATGGTGTTACCTTAACTCGCATGATAATATTTTTTCTATTGTACTATATTCAGCCCATTGGGATGTGTTTTAACATTACGAGGGTCCATTATATTTGTACTTAACTACTTGTACAACTTGGAGAAGAGTTTATTCATTTTTTACCAATAAGTTATAAAACTGTGCAATAAAAAAGAGATAATAATAAAGAAAAAACACGAGGGAGAGAGAGAGAGATGGATAGAGACGTCTTACCCGAAATCTCATTCTTTCAATTTAGACTATCTAAATGCGTGCATCTTTTAGAGTTAACCATAATTTAAACATTAACAAAAGGTTAATTTCCCAATAGAAAAGTCATGTTTTTTTAATAATATCCACATTGTATCATTTTAGATTATCCAAATGCATGCATCTTTTAGAGTGAACTTCAATTTGGGCATTAATAAGAGGTTAGTTTCCTAATAGAAAAGTCAGATTCTCTTATCTCATTATCTTTAATGATTAAGTTAGTTTAAGTTATAAAACCGTGCAATAAGAGATAGACAATAATAAAGAAATAGCACAAGGGAGAGAGAAAGAGAAAGAGAAAGATGAGAGATAGAGAGATAGAAAGATAAAGACCTCGAGACTCATAATTTCATTCTCTCCTTTTAGACTATATCCAAATGCATGCATATTTTAGAGTTAACCTTAGTTTGAATATTAACAAAAGGTTAATTTCCCAATAAAAAAAGTTACGTTCTTTAATAACATTCACAACTTCGTTGTATCATTTTAGATTATCCAAATGCATGCATCTTTTAGAGTTAACCTCAATTTGGGCATTAATAAGAGGTTAAATTCCTAATAGAAAAGTTAGATTCTCTTATCTTAGTATCTTTAATGATTAAGTTAGTTGAAGTTATAAAATCGTGCAATAAAAGAGAGTGAGAAGAAGGTTAAAAAGCTTAAGTTAATAAGACCTACTATAAGATTCATGGGAATAGAAGAAGGTTAAAAAGGCAGGCAACTAAAAAATAAGTTGAAAATGAGCAGATGGAAAAACTAATGCACTATTAATGAAATAAAAATGAAAAAAGAAGAAGGTTAAAACCAACGACACATCTATAATTAAACCATAATAATAAGTTTAAAGACTAACTTCTTATACTTGTGATGGTCATTTTCAAGTAGATAATGTTATCATTTATTGTTTAGACGAAATGTTATCTAGTTCTTTAATTATATCAAAATAAATCATTTTTTAAATAAAAAACCTAAAAGCAAATGCAAAAAAAAAACTCTAAGCATCATGAAGTTTTCTATAAAACTTGTCACGATAAAATGTCTAAACTTACCCTTTTGTTTATTTTCAAGAGTCAAAACATTATAGCCTATAGACCTTGTACACTAAGTTAAAAAGTCATCTACATTAAATATAATTTTGCTTATAGATTAACTAGACATGCATTTTGTTTTAAATATGGAGATTATATGTGTGATTTATGGGCCACTTGATGCTACCCCTTCAATCCTAATTTTTGAGGATCATATATTCTAAAGGTAATCACAAGCTTTATTTAGACCTTATAATTTGGTAAAAAACTTATGTACATTTAGATTATGTTAAATTCTCATAAAGTATTAAATAAAGAAAAATGATTTTTTTTCATATTTGATTGTCTTATGAAAAATATCAAAGAAAATGAAATATAATTAAAACTAGTTAAAAACTTATGTATTTTCAAATTATTTAATATTCATACTAATGAATTAAAATGAAATGAAACCAAGTCTAAAATAACAAATAAAAATATTTTATTAACTTTGAATCTATTTTTTATTTTATTTATTTTCTAGTACTTTTTCTATTTATTTTATTTCTCTTAATTTTCCCTTAGGCTATCTGAAAACCAAATTCATTTGTCATGTATTTAATAATATTTTTGACATTTTTACTTAATTAATTAGTCAAATACGGGTAATTTTACCTCCACTTATGAATACCTAGGAATGACAATAAAGCTGATTTTTTTTAGTATCCACCTTGATTTATCCCCTAATGAGATGAGTTTGAAATTTAAATAAATTGGCTTGAAATCAGTTGAAAAAAAAAAAAAAAAAACCTAAGACGGATTTAAAAATTGTCTTATTTGGCTCCAATTATATATAAAATTTAATGTAACTTTTAATTTTCTATTATATATATAAAATAAAATACTTTTAAAATAAGTTATAAAAAATTAAGGGGTCAAGTCGGGATGTGCGGGCCGTCCCAAACCCTACTCTAGCTATCGTTGACACTTTCACAATTTTTATTTTATTTTATTTTTTGTGCTTAATTTTAAGTTTTGTGTTAATTTTTCCTTATTTTAATTTTATTGTTATTTTTCTTTAGTTGATAATGATTTCACTTCCTTTATTTGAAAACCAAGAAGAAAACATGCATATTAAAGGGATTACTAATTAAGCTTGCTGGGAAAGGCAATTCAAAGAATTGCTTTGTGTCTAATAATATTAAATCTCTTGAAAGTATTAAAAATTTCAATAGTCAATACTATAATAACAAAATTTTTATACGAAGAGAATTTAGAAATTTCAACAAAATGTGATAGGAATTTTATCGATAGTATTAATGCCATTAGCCTATTAACCAATGCGATTCTGGTGGGCCTGGAGGTCCGTATGTAATCCCGTTCCGTTGACGCCACCGACTTTGACGATGGTCTCCATCACTTCCCTGGAATTCAAATTCTTGGTTTTCCGTTACTTCCGGGAGTCAGGTTTTGCATCACCTCCACCCGCTTTTAAATTTATTATTATTTTTTTTTTAAGAAAATCTATTTGAATTTGATCGTTGCTCAGGTAGATCAGGGTTTCTCTTGGTTCATTAATCTTTTCTTTTTGGTTCGTTTGGTTGCTGAGAAAATGTCCGGAGAAGGCAATAAATTAGAAGTTCTTTAATAGGTTTTTCATTGTGTGGACCTGAGAAATAGAGAACCTCTAGTTGATAAGTCTAATGACTTGGTGGCGGCGACTTGTCAAAGACTACATCGATGTGAAAGTTAAATTTCAAACGTCATTGGTTTTTTAGGTTCATGTTCTTCAGTTTTCTCGGCAACCAAACAGAGGTTTCATATTCTTGGTTACTGTTCCGTCACAACCGCGCTAGGGTTTGACCGGGAAAGGATGACTGTAAATGCATTAACGTAATCTATGAGTGGTGGTGTATAATGAACCTTTATTACAAGGCGTTGGTTTTGACTTTAGGATACGGAACTTTGTATGGATAGCAAAGAAGTTGATCTTTGGTTCTTTGCCTTTTGGGGTAAGAATTGAATTTATTTTTTTTCCAGCTCAAGTTCTTGATGAAACGTAAATACATTGTTGATGAATTTGAAATCGACTTTCTGTTTTGGGACTTGGTAATTCTTTTGCAATGAGACCAAAAAACACCTGTACTACATTCTGAAAGAATCATGCTTAAAAGTTTAATGCCTCTATCAAGATGCTTCGTTTGGTTGGAGAGAAAGGGAGAGATGAGATGATTTCAAACAGGAAATATGATACTGAATCATTTCCTAGAAAACCAGGACCTTTTTTTTAATCGTTTTTATTTTAACCATGCAGAGTTTCTAGGATTTTCATTTCCATTTTTTACCTTTTGCACTCTCTTATACCATGGTAATGTACCGATTAATGCTTTCTAATGCTGTTCAGGTTTTACACATTCAGCTTTTGCTCCTGGGTGTGAGGCAGGACTTAGTAAAAGGCTAAAAGCACAATTGATGGCAATTTAGTTCCACCAGGTGCTTTTGTTACATTTGCACTTTAAGGAGTTCAATATATTGAGCTGGAAGTAAACTCAAATCATGTAAGCATGTTTAGGAATGTTAACTTAAGCCTCTTCAATTACGTAATGTCATCCAGTTCAGAAGTTTCTGCTAATTGATGTCCACGTTGAGATTTTCAGAGTAATGTTAACGTGGACAACAATTTCTCATTTCTACAACCTTTGGATCTTATCACAGAAGATGTTTCTGAACTACAGAAAATCATATAGGAGAGAAAAGAAAATCTACAAAAGGCCAAAATGAAAGAAAAGAAAAAGAATTATGAATTTGAACAGGAGAATGAACAAGACCATATGAACATGCAAGGGAGAAAAAACAAGAGCAGGACCAACATGAGATAGAGGAGGATGAAGAGCAAGGAAACAGTAAAGAAAAGGAGAAACCACTTGATGATCACATTGATACGAAGGTATATGAAGATAAAGTTAACATTGGAAATGAAGAGAATGGAACTTGTGAAGGTAATCTCCACTGTGTTTCACTTGCTAGAAGTTTTTATCCTACTTCCAAATATAGTTTTTCTTTACAAATCATTATCATGTCTAAACAGCGGTAATTACTGTCTACTTTACATGGATACTTTACAATGTGTGGGGCACTTTGTTGGATAGATCACAGTATGTGGGATATCAGAGTTGCTTCCAGCTCTCAATTAATGGGTGTATCCAACAAGTGAAGATATGAATGCATTCCTAATCCCTTAAGATTCTGTTATGATACGTTCTTAATCTATTTATGCTTTGAAAGTACATTTTTAAGTTTGTGAAGTGAAGTAACCATAGGACACATATTGTGTTACATAGATACTTTGTTTTGGAAGAAAAGTTAGGTACTATGACAATTCAGTTGTGCTTTGTCTCATTAAACTTGTAGCACAGACACATGTGACACCTAGCAGAACCCAATATTCATACACGAGCTCTCATAATGCTGATTACATTTATACCTTTTTTTTGAATGTTCCATGGTGGTTATCTGTTAACAGTTTGGGCTAGTTCCACTCTAGGTAGGCTTTCCAGCACAGGAAAGATGCTATGCATAAGCAAGCAGATAGAGTGAGTTAGAACCTGTCTTCTGTCAGTTCAATGGATCAGACCATACTAAAGCTAAATCCATGAATCCGCTGATATTGTCATAATCTGACCTTTAGCTGATGAATCATAGATTGTTTGTTTAGGGTGACAGGTTCTCTTTATAAAGTCCATTTCTATTAGAGTAGGGTTTGCTTTTCAGTAAAATCTAACTTGTCAGTTCTGCAAACTTATATTTTCATAAAATTATTTATTTTAAAAAAAAATTCCTATTCAATGAAATCTAATTTTGATGGAAAATCCTATTTTGGTGTATATCTTTCCTTTTTCAGGATTTAAAATCCTGTTAATCTAAATTCTCTTGATGGTGAGCTAAGAGGAGCTCTCTAGAGGGAAATAGAGACTATTTCCATTTGACCCTAACAAGCTTAAGGAGTAGAAAATAATTGACAGCTTTGGAGAACATGTAGCATTAGAAAATATTGTTTATTGTTTTTCTATTTTTCTGTATCGTGTATCATAAGTTCTTTTACATAATGAAAAATAAATAGAAAAAATATGCATACCAACTTTCATCTACATCATACATATATATTGGAAGCATGAAGTATAGAGTAATATATAATCAATTTCATGAAAGATAAAAGGATTTAAAGGGGCAAACTATATAAAAACAATGACCACTAGAGTTTTGAAAAGTTCAATTTAACAAATTATGAGTTTAATGCATAGGTTTATCACAACATCCACAAAAATAAATTTATAATTCTTTTTTCTTCTGATATTATACTGAATACAGTGATATGGTGAATTATTATGTGGATTGGTAGATTGATGATTGTTCTATGATGTATGCTTGGAATCAATTGATATGGTGAATATTGAGGTGGTTAAGATCCATATCTTGAAATCATAGAGTACAAGCAAGTAGGACTGAATCTTTGTGGGGAAGACCATAAATCCCTCATGGAAGAAACTTGTTGTGGGTTCACAATTTGGCCTAGTGCCTATATGCATGATGAAAGTCCTTAAAGACAACATGTAAAGAAATCATGTTAATTGAGTGACAAATAAATTATTGATCTTTTTGACAATGAATGTATTGGTTATTTTTTCTTCATGAAGTATAGCATGAATTTATCATTATGACTAACCAGCATAATCCTACTGAGCTTTGAGCTCAGAAAAATCATATAGACCTGTTTTTGGATCGAGGATGCTACAAGAACAACGGAACTGAGGGAAAGATTCAGTTCACCTTGTTTTAAGAATTTTCTTTTATTTAGATGGTTTCATTTAGCTTACAGGGTTCTATGTTTTGCAAATTTGGAACATATTATTTATAATTTCTGGAAATGATTATTTGATTATCAAAATTAGGGGTTTTGCTTCAAAATTGCTTTCTGTATTCTTCTGACCTTCCTTTAAAAGAAACTCAGCATCCAATTCTGATTTCAGATTCTATGTGCTCTAGATTGACTATGGAATTTATAGTAGGAGCTCATTTACAGGGAAATCTATTTACTGTTCTTACTCATGAATGTAGTACTAGAGTTGCTCATTTTTGCTCTTACATAATATCATCTCAGTGTTCTAGTTAAAAAATAAGATTTCTTTTAATACTTTTTTCTTCTCTATGAAGTCCAACAAGTTTCATCGAAAATTGTTGTTTCCTTTGTTCTATATTATTTTTTTTCAATAAACTAGCTTCAACAGTAAAAATCTTCAGAAACATTGCTTTACTTCCCTTTTCATCACTTGTTTCCATTAGATAATCATCTAAAAATTTTCATTGGATCATTTTATGAATCTAATTTTCAAAAAATATAAATTTCATGGAAAAATCAATTTAATTTGAGTTTATGAAATCAAATTCTATTGACTTTCTCACATAAGATTTCTCAGTTTGAACTAAATTCTTGTACTTTCAAAGAATTAAGTTTTATTTTAATTTAAATTGTGTCTACACATAATTCATGGTTGGATAATGGTAATTCAAACTGTTTGTGAGATTGTGGTCAGACTCATGGGTTAAGAATCATGGGATAATTTGTTAATCATGGCCTGGCCATGCAGAAGGATTCCAGGAGTGACAGTTTGGATCCAACAACCACTTATGCCATAGCTCTTCTCTTGACTAATCCACTCAAAAATCAGCCACAAGAACCTAACACTGCAATTGATATGGGCGATTTTGTTTGCTGATATCATGTCATATGAATGCAGTAACAGTGGATCTGTGTCCAAGTCTCCAAGATGGCTGATATAAGATATGGGTTTTTGTGGGACTCATTTGACATGGGGATGAGAAAACGCAGGACCTCCATGCAGATGAAAATTGGGCCTAGAAGCATGCCATGTATTCCTCAACAGTGTCACACATTGGCAATATTGTCTATGCTTCAAGCAGGTCCATCATGTCCCTTATTTCACAGCCAGAAATGGAGGTTGACACAGGTTTTTGATAGGTTTTACATATAGACTCCATCTAGTTTGAAATACTTTTGTAAGCCATGGACCTCGTTATTCTCAAAAATCTAGTAATAATTTATTGGAGTAATTTGAGAAGTTAGGAATATTAAAGTTCATTCTCTCTCACATGCTTGCCTGCACACACATGCATGTCCATGCTCTCAGCATGGCTATTTATGTACAAGTTTCTATTATGTAAATCAGTCTATTTGCTTGTGGATTTTCAAAATAGGGCTGAAAACAATGGAAATTTCCCCAAGTTCTACATGCTTGCCTTGTGAGATTCCTAGCTGTGATGTGAAAGTTTTGGAAGGCCATACCTCTGAGGTTTGGGTGCATTTCTGCATTATCCTTTTGTTAATCAGTTCTCGAGCCATATGCTAAGGGTAACATGTTCTTGTTCCTCCATTTTTACAGGTTTTTGCTTGTGCATGGAGTCCAGCTGGCTCATTTCTTGCTTCAGGGTGTGTACATTGTCTTTCAAAAAGGCTGCATTTTTTAAAGATGATTTTATCTATATGTCCAGGTTTTTTTTTTCTTTTAATTTTTTTGACAATCTAAAATCTTTTCTTACTTTCTATTTAACCATATTTGCATGTTGCTTGTTCTGCATTGAATTTTATTAATAAATTAGTTTCTTTGCTACTTTCGGAGCTGTGAGAATGGATCATATCTTTATGAGAATCATTTAGCCACTTTCTGTTTACAAATGAGTTACTTTGTATTTCAAATATCTGTGCTAAACGAGGAAAGCAATAAGATTAAAGCAGGAGTAAATCAACACCATAAGAGTTACTTTATATGTCAAATATCCGTGCTAGACAAGGAAAGCAATGATTAAAGCAGGAGTAAATCAACACCATAAGAGTTACTTTATATGTCAAATATCTGTGCTAAACAAGGAAAGCAATGATTAAAGCAGTATTAAATCAACATCATAAGAGAAGATATATTGTGAAAAATTCCTTTACGACAATATGATATCCTCAGTGAGTCGGGAAGGATTACTTCACCAGCACTTTTTTCTGTATCCCTTGTCTTTTGCATGTCTTGGCTGTGGGTCTTAGCTCTAAATGCTGGTAGGTAATAGCTTTATACAAATGGTGAGCCAGCTTCATACAAGGGAATGACAAAAGCATGATGTTCATGCAGTGTGGTTGTTGGCAATATGGTTTTATCATATTTAACAAGGAGTCATCATGAGCATCATCATTAAATTTATTGAATTAATTGAGCTATTGTACTTTTTGTGTTTGTGCACGTGCGTGTGTTTGAGATGACAAAAGCTTAATTTCCATGCAGTGCGGTTGATGGCAATATGGTTTTATTGTATTTAACAAGGAATCATCATTATGAATTGTTTTGAACTAATTGGATTGAGTTATTATACTCATAGTTGTTAAAAACTTATGATACAAAAACGATGCAATGATACGATACGTTTTTTATGGGAATCAATACGAATCGTAATTTGTATCTTATTTTAAAGCATATCGTATGATACATATATGATATGTAATATTAAGATACAATGATACATATATCATCAACTATTTTCTATAATTTTTAAGAAAAAACTTTTTTTTTTTGTTAAAAGAATTATTATATTAATTGTTTTAAATGTACTAAAAGATTAAAAATTGATCATAAAAATGAGAAATAGGTAAAATAATCTTATATGAAAAATTACATTCTTGTTGTCAAATGTTATATTAGAAGTCAAGTAAGTTTATTTTTATAATGAATAATGAAAAATTTTCATTTGAATGGTTTGAATGTTGACAATGAAAATGATGGTGATTAGTGAATAAAATTTTTTACTCAATATGTTAGATTTTGTATTTCTCTTTTGGTACAAAAGGGTTGATGACGAACCTGAAAAGTTGGAACTTTGAAGATGACGCATAAAGACATATATATATATATATATATATATATATATCAACTACACAACAAGTGCATATGCCTAGTTAGAATTTGGAACTAAAAATCATGGTTAAAAATTGAAGATGCTTATTTTTGTGGATTGTGTGATGAATCTATCTATTAAAGTCATATTTTATTAATTTGAACTTATTAAAACTCTAAAATTCAATGTTTTCATATGATATGATATAGTTTAACTTTTTTGATCCTACTATCTTCCATAAAATTTGTTATATATTACTCTATGCTTCATACTTTCAATAGATATAGTTACATATACATATTTGTTCTATTTATTTTTCACTATAGAAAAAACTTACGATACACGATATAGAAAAATAGTGTACGATACGTTTTACAAGTTAACAACTATGATTATACTATTTCTCTTTTTGTGTGTGTGTGGAGGGGGGGAGGGGGGGGGGGGGGGGGGTGGAGGGGGTGTTGGTTTCATGACAATGATGAGGATGAGAATGATTGGTGGTGAATGTGCTTGATGTTAAAGAAAGTAATATCTCAATGCTATTGATGTTTCATACGAGAGAGAATGTAGGGGGAGAATCATCATCATGACGACCAAATATTTTGCATTAATTGAGCTATTCAACTATTTGTGTGTGTGCATGTGAGAGAGAGAGGGAGAGAGAGAGAGAGAGAGAGAGAGAAAGAGAGAAGAAGATATTATGATGATGATGATGATTGGTGGTGACTTTGTTTGATGTCAAAGAAAATGCCATCTTGATGCTATCGATGTTTCAAGCTAGAGAATGTAGGAGTAAGGTGTAACACAGCCGTGATACATAAAGACCTAGTACAGAAAGGCCTAGTTTGTGTATGCAAAAATAATGATCCATGCATGCCTCATGACATTCAACTCATAATTTATCACCTTTTAATCTTTTACTAGAAAAAAAGTTATTATAACTTATCAGCCAGTATTCTGATATAACTACTGGAAGACCAATATGAAAAAGTATATAGCAGGTCTTACTTTCCTCTACCAAGGCATTCTATTATTCTATGGCTTATTTATATTTCATGAATTTCTAGATCTGGAGATTCTACAGCCTGAATTTGGAGCATTACAAATGGACCTTGTAGCACAATGCAGAATGGACTGCTAAATATTGTGTTGAAGCATTTTAGAGGTAGAACAAATGAAAAAAACAAGGATGTGACGACTCTTGATTAGAATGTGAGTTTTCATATGATTTTTGTTTATTCTTCTAAACTAATAATTGTCCTTCTTTCCTATTCAATGTTGATGTCTTCCTCTGCTTGTTTATATTAAGCTATGGAATCCTCATGAGTGTTGCAGCTGGGGGCTTTGACTTGATTGCTTTTCACCTCTTGAATATTCTGTCGTTTGTGTTTTCCATTGTGTAATATGTAGGCAGATGGAACACTACTTGCAACAGGTTCTTATGATAGTCAAGCAAGAATATGGAGCAGGGTTGGTATGTTGTTTTAGTTTACGATTTTCTGAACCAGTTTGGAATTAAGTTGGTAATACGAAGAGGATTAGAAAACTAATCAGGGATAAAACAGCAGAAAAGTTGTTTGTAGGACAAACAATCAAGAAAATGCAACACTCATTCTAGTAAAGCTAATTGAAATATAGAAAAGGAGGAAACTTGGAAAAAGAAAATTGTGTTACATTTCTTTATAGATAATATGTATTGCCTTTTTTTATGTATAATAAAAATGTATAATAGAAGCACCGAAAGGGTCAGATCCTAGTACAAAGGGTGTATAAAGAGCACCCAATCAGTGTGGCAAAATTGTACAAGTTACAAATTTTTAAGATCATGAGTTGCTTTCAGGATTTTGTGGTTCAGATGGCAGATTGCTGGGCAACAACAATTTATGATACAGTGTTCCAGCTAATCATAGTAATTGGTGCAAAGTTCTCAAATTATTTTTGGACACCTGTAGGAATAAATGAGAAGTTTTAACCATGGTGAGATGTAAAACTAGAACCAGTTTTGAGGATAGGAAATTACATTACGAAAGTTGGATGACATCTTTATACGTAAGGGATGCCCCTGCTGCTCAATGAATTTTTTTGACATATTAAATCATGTTATATCATTTTTAATTTTTTTTGCCTGATTTCTTATTATTGTTTATTCATATTAACTAATTTCTGGATTACCCTTTATATCTAAACTGACAGTATTCCTCTGATGAAAGAAAAAAATTGACAGGATTCTGGCTATTGATTTTAATGCTTTATCTCTATCTATCTATCTATCTATCTATCTATCTGTGCTCTCCCTCTCTCTCTATTTCTCTATCTATCCATCTATGCTTTCTTTCAATCCATCTATGTATGCTTGCTCTATCTATTTATAACTATGCTTCCTCATGGTGTTTTTACTGATGGATCTTGGTCCATCTATCTAGATAGTCAGACTGGTGATATAATGGAGGTTTTTTCTTTACTCTAAAAAATTGTGCTGCCTCATGGTTTTTTTTACTGGTGGATCTTGGTCCAGCCATGTTGAGGAGTACTTTGAACAAACATAAAGGGTCAGTCTTCTCTCTGAAGTGGAACAAGAAAGGTGATAATCTTCTAAATGGCAGCATGGATAAAACCGCAATTGTGTGGGATGTAAAAACAGGGGAATAGAAACAACAATTTGAATTTCATTGAGGTGTCTCATTGTTCTTTTTCCCCTTATTATTTTTGTTTTGGCATTTGAATTTAAATGGAGTTGTGAGTAAAACAGATATTAATTTTCAGCCCCCACTCTTGATGTTGATGGCGAAACAATGATTTATCGGCGACATGCTCAACTGATCACATGACATATGTTTGTAAAGTTGGCGAAAATAAGCCAGTCAAAACTTTCTCAGGGCACCGGGTTTGTTGTAGGCTTCTAGCAGTTAGCTGGTCAATGTTCTTACTAGAATAGCTCATCTGTTTTTCATTTCTTAAACTGAACTGATACTTAATTGTTTGGTTATGGTTCTCTTTTATTGATGTTACTTCTAAACCGTGCCTAGTTATGGCTGCAATTTATGAAGAAAAACATATACCATCAGCAGCATTGACTCACACAAATCTTTCACTGGATACAGGAATTGTATGGGTGGTAGTTGGATTAGAAACTTTCTGTAGGTAAGCCATAATGCACTTGCAGTTGGCATCCTTTGTCATATTTTTCACACAGGCTAATAAATTTGGGTTTCAAATTCCATGATATTGTGACTTAATTTCTGCTTCGGAGTGATATCCTGATTCCTTTCTCTTCATAATATGATTGACTTTTAGAAGGGGAAAAAGAAATAAAACAAGAATAAATGCATTTATGTGAAAATTTATGGTGGTTTGGAACTAAAAAGGAAGTTTGATGTTGCTGTGTAATTTGATACTGGATGTTTTTGGTGTTATGCTTCAGGATGAAGTTAATGCTATCAAATGGGATCCAACAGGTTCCTTTTTGGCTTCTTGCTCCGATGATTACACTGCAAAGGTGATCAGTAATTTTTCCTTAACTCCTTTCTAGTTCTTTTTTATTTTTCCCTTTTAGTCAAAAGTTACGTATTTAGACCTCCTGTAAGTGTAATACATTTGTAGGTTGCTAACTTGCTGGAGTATAATGTTTCTTCCTTCCATTGGCTCCATGTCATGCTTTTCTTTTCTTTCTTTGATCAGATTCCTAAATTTATTCATAACTCAGGATACTCATATATGCTTTTAATATCATGTTAGTACAGAAATATATTGTTTCATGGGCCTTCTTATTATCCTGCATTCTAGCGGTTGAAATTTGTTTCTCTGGCACTGGATTGATGACTTATATGAAACTGTAACACTGATATGAAGTATGAAGCAGGATGATCATTTGCATGATTTGAAGGAACATACCAAGGTATTGCTTAGTTCCCTTTCTTTCCATGCTCCTGTTACACTTGTTTCCTGGATTGTGTTACTGAAGGTTAGCTACTTTTAGGAGATATATACAATCAGGTGGAGTCCTACTGGGGCTGGTATAAACAACCCTAATCATTAGTTGGTGTTAGCAAGGTAAATATGCTGCTTTTCAAACATGTTGTGATGTTAATGGGATGGGTTAAACTGGATGTCTACTCTACATATTGTATAGGCCAAAATCTACCTTATATGGATTAGGGGCTGTGTCTACTTGATGTTAAATTCACTAGGGTGGGTGGTAATTGTTTTTGAAAAATTTACGCACCATCTACTGGATAATATACTCACATGCAATGAATGTGAATCACAATGGTTTCAACATAATGCAATTCCATAAACTAACCCGCATCTAACATCTCACTTTTTCACTGTATTGTACTCTCCTTTTTCCTGTTTTTTTTAAGATGGGTTTATGGTAAAGTATACTATCCCCATGGAGAGGTTTTTGACAATTGCAGTATCCCCCAAGGTTTCCAAAATAACTGTAACATGTTCTGTCAGAATTTGTCCTCTTAACACTGTTAACAGAAAATGTGAACAGGTAATATTGCCCTTCAGCTTCATAACCCAAAATCAATGCTTTAAGCCTTCATTTTCCTTACCAAAATCTTCACTGTAGCCATATCTTCTTCTCCAAACATGGCACAAAACCTTAATTATAATCCTATCTTCTCCAAAAGTGGCTGAAAACCCAAACTGTAATGCTCTATTCTTTCCTAAACATCACCCAAAACCCTAACCCTAATTCAATTTTGTTTCCCAAATAACTGTTATTGACCCTTTCTAAAACAAAAATTATATTAATAAATAAATTAATTACCACGAAAGGCAAGCAGAGCCATGAAAGCCATGGTTGTTTCTGAAAAAAATAAAATAAAGTAAAAGAAAAGAAAAAACCTAGTACAGCTATAATCACCATGGATGTTTCTAATCTTCTTTTTTACCCTTAAAAAAAAAAAAGAAGAATAGATAAGGGTAGAAGGAAAAAGAAAAAGTCATTGATTTGGGGTTAGGATTTGTTTGAGGGCTGAGGAAAAGAAGTGGATTTAGGGTTTTGTATTTTGAGTATTTTTAAAAATTTTGTTGGTGATGTCATCATTTTCCATCCATTGCTTGATAGCTATGTAACTATGTTATGAGGGGAGCTTCATGTGATCAACCCTAAACCTTAGGGGAGGAGAGTGTGACCTTTGAAGGTATAAAGGTAACAATTAGCTCAGGGTAGTTTGGCTTACCCGTAAATTTGAAAACTAATGCATTTCATGTCTCAAGTGGCACATTGTAGGTTCTCTTGCATTAATTACACATAATGAGTAACATAGATGCTTTATATATTAGGCTCTCAGATTGCATCTTCCTGCCCTAATGCATTATGGTAATTGTATTGAATATAGGTTTTTCTTGCATCAACTATGCATAATCAGTGACATGGATGCTGTATATTTTAGGCTCTCAGATTGCATCTTTCTGCCCTAATGTATTATGGTAATGGTATTGCATATCCGATAGTTGTCACAAGGAAAGGTGGTGCCTTACATGTTTCTCCCAATGAGATGGTAATATAGTGACTAGGGCCCAATCCAAACCAGACCTGTTGCTGTGAGGTATTTATTGTTAAACTTCTAACATCTTAATAAACCACTAAATGCATGCTATCAGTGTAAATCCATATTAGTTCATTAAATAGCCTTGCAGGAGATGAGTACCACCATGCTGTTAGAATCAAGTTTCTACTTGGGTCGGTTGTGGAGCTTCTGGATTGTGTCAAGATTGCTCTATGGGATGAGGAAATTGTAAATTATAATATATGCATATGCTAAACAATATTAAATTTCAAGGAAATAAGAACTTTTGATTGCACCTACCTTGTAGGTTGGTTGGTCATAAAGTTGTGAATTTATATAATTTAGAAAATAAGAGAACATAAACAAACTACTTTATAATCCATTCTATAAATTATAGAGGCATGATATGGATTTTTAGAAGGGTCAAAAGGTGCTAAATAACCTCTGAAGTTAATGAACCTGTGATTCAAATCTTTCTATAAGGTAGGTTTGCATCATACATGATTATTTCACTTTTTTTTTATCAGAAATCTTAAGAATTCTTCATGCTTCAAAAAATCAGCTTACACATGCACTAGTGGAGCTTTTGATGGCAGTTGTTTTGTTTCCATTTAGGCTGAGAACTTCATTCCTAAAGAATCTGCACATAAGGTGTTTAAGCTACCAGATATCTGCAGTGAGTAATGGTTTTGCCGCCCTACCACTTAGAAAGTTATAGCCCCACAGGTTTTTGACTTATTCTGATGTAGTGAGGACTTAAATTGGACTTTCTGGAGTGGAGGTGTGATAACTTATGCACTGGATCGATATTTTTCTTTAAAACACGACCTTCAGATGTTGTGTTTCTACAATCTGTTGGTATATTCTTTCAAGGGCTCCTGTTGTTTCAGCGGTGTGGTACAGTTACTTTTATTCAATCTCTTTTCCAATTTACATGTTGGGAAGTGGATGTTGGTATATATTATTATTATTATAATTACTGTTTTGCAGTTTATCTGTTTTTGCCTTTTTATATTTTTGTTTTTTATTTAATTCCTTTAACTGGCAAGTACACAATCTGATTGCTGCCTTAAAAGAGTATCAGACTAAGTCGGGTGAGAGAGCTTAGAAGGAAAATCTCTGAACTACCATTTGGATTGCAATCCTTGTGCTTTCTGCTCATGCTTATGCTGCTTATCTATTTGCTGTATTCCACAAACTTTTGTGATTCTGTTTCTTGATTAGTGCCTCCTTTGATTCCACAATAAAGCTATGGGATGTGGAATTAGGGTGCCTTCTCTACACCTTGAATGGCCACAGGTACTGAGCTTAAAATTTCTGCTGTGACATCTCATATTCTTGATAGAAACCTATGGGTGCTCTTTAAGGTCCCAGTTACAGAATGACAATAAAGACTTGGTTATATGATATCAACTCATCTTTTGACATGTGCAATTGTTTGCAAATGATTGTCTGACTAATTCCTTATTAGTAGGCCAGAGTAAGGACCTTCAGGATGAAATCATCAAATTCTTAATTGATTGAAAGCTTAGAATACAACAGCAGTCACCATAATTGTGATCACAGTGATGAATGATTTTCTACTATCAAGAATACGAGTATGCCAGTGGGTCTATGGATAAATGCATGTACATATGGTCTATGAAGGAAGGAAAGATAGTAAAAACTTACACTGGAAATGGTGGGATTTTTGAAGTTTGTCGGAACAAGGAAGGTAACAGGATTGCTGCTTGTTTTTCTAACAACATAGTTTGTGTCTTGGTTTCCATATACTTCCTGATCCTTGTATATTATGATCATCATCATGGAAGGACTTCATTTGTAGAATTTGATTATTTTCTGGAACTCATATGTTTAGGTTGGAAAGCAGTCCTTCGTAGAATTTGATTATTTTCTGGAACTCACATGTTTAGGTTGGGAAGTGCATTTTGTAAAATTAACTTTATGAAAGCCTTTACTTATTTGACTCGCCCCGTAAACGCTAAATAGCGCTCAGTTGCATTACTTTCTAACTTCACGGGTGGGTGCTACATTTGTTTTTGTGCCGCAGTCTTATATGTTTCTGTAGGCACTGAATTTGATCGCGTGCAGCTACATCAATATTATGCAATGGGGGACCACGCAGTGAGAAGCGGTTCCATCAACAGGAATCACCCATGATTATAGTCATTCGATTTGGTTGGTTTGGTTTTTTGAGCGCTGAAAACTTAAACTGAATCATGAAAAGTGGAAAATACATTTAAATATAATAGTTAAGTCTGATTTTGGATATACTTTTTACTTAGTATTTTTAAAAAATATAAAACGTAGAGGTTCTTTTTAAACACATAGATTTATCTTATATTTTTTAGAATTATTTTTTAAAAAATTTCAAATCTTTGGAAGTATGTATGTTATTATTATTTTTTATTTTAAAAATAGAAAAAATATGGAGTATATCGAAGGAATAGTAAGTTTTCTAGAAAATGCATTTCAATGAGAAGGTTAAGGGGTGTTCCACTTCCAACCATGCATGATGGATCAAAGCTTATTGACTTTGACGACTTCGGTGGGGCTGGATATCAGAGAACACTAAAAGACTAAAAGTTACCCATTGTGATTCAGCAGCATCTTGAAACCTGAGCAAGATGGTGGGCACTGCCCCACCATTGCAGACTACTGAAAATAGACGACCAGCTTCAACCCCATCTCTCACTGTCAGCTTCTTATTAAAAGTGCCTCCAGTGACAAATTTTCAATATCTTTTGAAAAAGATAAAACTCAAAAAGTAACTCCGTCTTGGAGTTTCATTATATTAAAAAATGCTCCCTACAAATGAATATGTATTTGAATTTTGGTATGGTAAATTAGTAACATCGACGTGGGCGTTAAAATAGGAAAGAAAATAAAAGAGGAAAGGAAATGGAGAAAGCATATATACCCTGTCCTAAATAGGCTGAAATAGGGCGAGGGTGAGTTGTAAGTCGTAGGATGTAAGAAGGTCAAGAAGGAGTCTCTACCAATGCCATGTGGCCGTCAAGCGCCTCCTCAGTGCGCATTCACAATTGGCAACAACGAGGCTTTCCCGCATATATAAATAAAAGGCATGTTGATTGTTAAGTAGGCCTGTATCGAGTTCAGAGTGTTCGGACATCAAAGCCTTCCCCAGATTCACTTTTACGACGTCTACGAGGTGAGTGTGTGGGGACTCCTGTGACCCTACCTCATTGTACCCTCTTCCTTTCCTCCTTTATTTTAATCTGAATATTTTGGAGTCTTCTTAAATAAGAGTCGGGTTTCTATCAAGGCAGGTATCCCTCCTTTCTCTCTCTCCCTCTTTTTTACTGCTCTAGTACTGCTGCCTACTGTGTTGAATCCTTCCTTTTTCCCCCTTGCCTTTACTTTGACAAACATTTAATATGCATGCTATATGCTACTGTTTATTTGTAGTTTCAACATCCTACCAAAGGTTACTTTCAATTCCCTCTCACCATAATTGACCTTGGCGATCAAACCCTTCTTTGTAAATTTTAATTTAATTTAATTGATCTGGGTTCGTTACATTAATTTTAAAAAGAAACTTATGAAAAATCTGCATTTTGTAAGTAGATTGCATCCTGATTTTGTTAGGGCCCGTGACCCTCTTTAAGAATATGCTGGAAGGAGATATAATAACTGATGAGAGAACTTTTTTTTTGTGATCTGCTCTTCGAATCTGTAGTGTTCATAGAAGCAAGAGACAAAATTGATATGTTTGTACATTCTGAAAGGGACTTGACAAAAACGTAATCCATCCTTACAAAATGTAACCATATAGTGTGACCCTTCAAGATTTTGATAATTATTCTTGTAAACAAAATTGATTTTTATGTATTGAATTCCTGAATTTTCCCTGCATCTGTAAGGAAATATTTTATGCTTTAGTTTGTGTTGTGATGGATGCACTGTGCTGCTAAGTTTCCTTTTTTTTCGTTCACTTATAATATTTGTAGCTGATTCAACCTTAATTGAACTTGTATTTTTTGACATTTTAATTAACAGCTTCATTGAAATTCTTTTAATTGTGGATTTTGGACACATGTAATTTTTTAGTTAATGTGCGAAACTTTTGCAATGTTTGTCGCTTCTTTTTCCGATCTAGTATTCCCTGTTTTGTCGTGTTATCCGAACACTATCCATAAATGTTTCACAATAAATGTACATTGATGTTCAAAATACCCATAGTTGGATAATGAGGATTTTATATATAAATTATGTAAGAAGATGGCTGAGTGAAAATTTTATACATGAATTATGAAAGAAGATGAGTGATTCAATTTGTTCATGATTTTCCCCTTGTTATTATTTTTTATTTCTCTCACAGGGTTTGGATTGGGGTAGAGGGGAGGAGAGAGAGGGTGATAGGGTTTGGAAATTTCACACAACTCAAAACAAAGGAGCTAAGTGAAATTTCCAAACCCTATATATATATATATATATATATATGTGTGTGTGTGTGTGTTTGTGTGTATGTATGTATGTATGTATGTATATGTATATGTATACAAAAAATCTGTATAAAATAGGAAAAAGCCAGCCAAAGATTGTACCAGAAACCAGCATGGTCTTGTGCAAGTTGCTGAATTCCAAATTTCCCCTATATCAATGAAATTTATCCATGAACATTTG
The DNA here is from genome assembly GCF_004353265.1 of Vitis riparia. Taxonomy (NCBI): domain Eukaryota; kingdom Viridiplantae; phylum Streptophyta; class Magnoliopsida; order Vitales; family Vitaceae; genus Vitis; species Vitis riparia. The sequence goes on along the minus strand of NC_048448.1, from coordinate 8,038,335 downwards.
TTTGACTAAAAGATTTAACTGAAGATGAAATCAAGCCCCTCATAAAGCCTTAGAAAGTGTTAATGTGACTTAGGTCAACAAGGCTAAAAGACAGTTGAGGCTGCAAGTTTTATTTGTACATGTTATGAGGTGCTGCCACTGATTTGGCCTTGCTTGATGGTTAAAAACTGTTAAAAAGGTCTTTATTGATGCTGTAGAATATGGTTAAGAAAGGGTCTTCTTGATGGCATAAAATACTGTCATGGAACACTACATCAAGAAAGGCTTAAGAAGTATTAACTTACACCCTTAGCATCATCACTAAACGAAAATGAAGATTTTTTATTATTTTTCTACCATTTCTAGACAAGCTGTATTTTTTTTTTCCCCGAATCTCATTAATTGATCGTGTTTCATTAAATATTTCTATAATAGATGTTGAAGATAGTTAAGATCTATAACCTATTACTTACAGCTTCAGACATCTTTGCCACTATTTTTTAGGGTATAAGATGAATACTAATTATGGTAATTTTGCTTCTAATAGTTTTTCAAATATATGGTCTGATGTGTGGTGTATTCTACACAGCACATGCAAACTTATATGCACATTTTTCATTATTCTGTAGCTGATTATGTTAAAAGAAAAAAGAAGAGTGCAATGGCACCCAACAAGAAACCTAGACAAAACAGAAAAGTAGGACCCCAAGAAATTGCCTCAGTGGAAATACTCCTATCTGAATCCATATGCAGTATGTCAAGAGGCCTTTCATGCTAAAAGAAGCTGGCAGAAGAATAATGGAACAGCACATTTTTTCTCCTTGCAGTCATGGCGTCGTAAAACACAACTCATGAGGATTCTATCGAACGTCACAACTACATGCATACATCCATATTGGCAAAATTTAAGCCTCATCCTCTCACATTGCACATCAGGAGGCAAAAATCCAACTCTTTGCAATTGCCTTCTGCATTGAGGTGCTCCAACATCTCACTGGTCTTTTTGTCATTTAGAACATTGAGATTGAGTGCATTGATGGAACAGGTGCATTCAACAACAAACAAAAGAATCAGACATCATGCAATATAGCATAAGCTTTTAGGCAAGGCAAAAACAATTTAATGATAGATTTTGTGTGTTCACTTACTAGTAGCTAGCTTGGAAATATTATTTATAGATTGTCCAACCTTATCTTCCATTATTAAATGTCAATGGACCTCTAGTCTCTATGTATACGCAGGTGTGAGACAGTGCATGTTTTTACCATTTCTTATGCTCTATGCTATCAGGATAGCTGCTTACTTTATGTCTCACAATGTAACTTTGTTCATTTTTCTATGAATGTGTGATACAACATCAGAATCAATGGGAATTTCCACAAGGATACGTATACCTCATGGAATCATTCCTTGTGATGTGGCAACATTAGCTGGACATACTGACGAGGTTGGAATGTTTCTCCATTCATTATGCATCTTTTTGTTCTTCTCACTATAATAATCTACATATCTATATGGTAATCTATCATTGTTCTCCATTCTCAACAGGTTGTTGTTTGTGCTTGGAATCCAACATGTTCTCTCCTTGCATCCGGGTGCGTTATCTATCACAAGAAATACAACTTATGAATATGGATATTTTTTCTGCAACCATTTTTTTTAAAACTAAAAATGATTTTTCTGCTTGTCCACTTTAGGTGCTCAAAGTTTTTCTATTCAGAATGGAACTTTAATGGCAAGAGGAATTTTTCTAAATAACATGTGCTGCTTGAAAACTTCTCATTTATCATTAGAAAATATCAGTCTAATAGAGCACCAGTAACCAGTTATTCTATAAGAAAAAGTGTATACCAAAATCAGAAAAGTGGTTGTTCCAAAGTTCTGCAATGTCCTTCACCTCAAATGTTGCAATAATTGAATTGGGACTCTGAGACAGGATTTCAAACTGGTGATTTAGTGTATCAGTGTGATCGGGTGCCTTCTTTAGTGCATTTTTTTATTTCCACATTCGATGCCTTGCTTACTAGTGGTGTAGTGTTCTTGCTATCTTTGTGTAAGAGTACATTTGCTTGTGACTTCATCTTTTTTTTTTTTTTTTCTCTTGCACATGCTGTATTTATTGCTAATTTCCTTAGTTCTTACATTTTGCATTCTTGGCCTGAAATTTTGTTAACCATATTAAGTTATGGAAATATTTATTTTAACCTTCCTCCCCAAAAATTCACCCTATAATGGAAAATTTTTAAAGGAATCCTGCAGTATAATTACTCCAATGTCCCCATCACCTGACATATTCTTTAGTGTTTCTGAGCATTTCAAATTCTGTTATTGTATTTATAAATTGAAATTATGAAGGGTAAATTAGCTATTTTAAGTCATAGAGCTTTAAATTGGGGGTATGCTCAACTCTAAGGGACAAGGAGGCGGTTGCTTTTTTTTTACTTTGACAACAATTTTCTGGCCTAGAAGCTTGAGGATGATGAAGTAAGCCTGGCCTTGAAGATTAAGTCATTAAAAATGATCATAATTAAGCAGTTGAATACGACCATGATGATGGTATGGATACAATGATTTTCCACAATAATTTCTCTGTTTATTTTTTTCATTTGATTATGCATTTGTGCAAGTTACTGGATCATATAATTTGAAATAATATAATGGTCAGGACCATATAATTTGAACAATATAGTGGTCAAATGGTTGTGAAATAATTTTGAACAGTGTATCAATGAAAAAGGTTTTTAGCCTCTAAACTAACTATGAGTTCATAGATGATGCTAAGATGGGACAGTTTTTATTTTAGTGTTTTGATGAAAGAACCTAGACAATGGAGAATGATCAAATACCAGATTCACTTAAATACCTATGTTTTATTTTTTGACTCCAGACTTCATCTATTTGTAACATTAGTATCCAATCCAACAGCTCGCACTGAGATGATACTATTATTATACTTACTATTGAAAATAATTTTAAAATAAGGCTTCCTGCAGTTTGATCTTTGATTAATTTTTTCTTTTACTCTATGTTTCCACATTTTGTAGGTCTCATGATTCTACTGCTAGGATTTGGACTATTGTTGATGGAGCTTGTAACTCTACTCTACAAGATGTTGTTGTGTTAACACATGCAGGAGCCATGACTGTTGAGGATAATGGCTTTGCTGCAATCTGTGAACTTGATTGGAAAGTAAGCTTTTGTTATGTTATTATGGTTATGGATGGGAATGGGATATGTATGGGAAACAGAAAGACAAAAAACAAAAACGAAAAACTCTTCACAAACTTGTGAAAAATAGAAAAGTGAATGGATCAAGGTGGGGCCCTGTGGAGGAAATCATATTTGATTTTATTTTCTGTATTACATGCTGTCCCACAGGGTTGTACATTTTTTCACACTTGAGTTTTCACAGATGGGATACCATTAGCTTACATGCATCTTCTGGGAAGATGGAAGCCAATGTATGCACATAGCTTTTAAGAGGATTTCAAGGCTTATACCTTGAGGCTTGCCTTGATGTGAGGTTTGTCAAAACCCTTTCAAGTAAGGGAAGGCTTTCATCAGACATTTGCCTTGCTCCTTGAGACTCATCTATGTTTGAATTTACACTTCACATGCTAACCAAATATAATCTCTTGACAAATTCATTGTTATATGTGCATGTGTGTGCACGTATTTTTGTTCTTTTGTTATTGCATTTTAAATCCTTGAAATTCCTACAACTTCATGCCAGTCAATAATATGTCAAAGATTAGATTGGTCAATAAGTAATGGAAGAAGCAGTCACACAAAAGAGAGAGAGAGAGAGGACAGGACCTTTGGGTTAAAAACCTATTGAAATTTAAGTCTGCAGGATTCAAAATGGTTTCGCATATCATTTTCATATATTTAAGTTTTTTTTAGTTAATTTAATGGCTAAAATTATGGGAGTACACTTGTTGAAATTTAAGCATGTAGGTTTCCAAATGATTTCCATATCATTTTCTTTTTCTATTTCTCATTTTCATATATTTAAGTATTTTTAGTTAATAGAGTAAATTATGATACTTGGGCCTTATGTTTTGAGTCTTATGCCATGCTTCACTAGGTGATAAAATGCTCTGCCTTCACACCTCTAAAACTGTGGGATAAGTAATGCTAAAGACTGTTTTCAATGGTGCTGGTGAACATGTTATCATGTAAGGCAACATCATTTTTTTCTTTTGAAGAAAAAAGGGCATGGAATTAATTATTCCCATATTGAATAGACACATCTACTTCCACCAAACTCTTAAGATGGTCCCACTATTTTAGTAATTTAATATACATAATCTAGGTGGGGGAATTAAAATTCATTCTGAGTTATGGTTCAAATGCTTGATAGGTATTTTACATGCTCTCCTCTCAGGCTAGAATTCTTCGTTCATCATATGACATATATTGCTATGGCTTAATTTTATTATGTTGTGTCTGGAAGTTCAAAGTTTTCCATGAATGTTCCATAATTTTGTAATGGCTATTGTGCAGGGGGATGGGACTCTGCTGGCAACGGGTTCTTGTACTGGGGAAACAAGAATATGGACTCCAAATGGTTAGTACCTATTGGCATGTTTTTAGTTGCTTTTAGAAACAAAGGAATAAATAAATTTCTTTTTTCTGTTTGAGTTCTGAGCATTCATAAAAGGTCTATATCAATAACTAGTCAAACCATTGAATTTCCTCATTCTATTCATTTCTCTAGAGATAGATGTTATCAGTTATAGGGCAGTATGCGCATATGTATAATAAATATCACATGATAAACTTCCATCAACTAATGTTTATCTTGGTTGACTTCTTCCACTGATCCTGGCCAGTATCTCTGCTTCTTTTTCAGGCTTAATGTCGTTTGTATATTTCTAAATGCTTCCTCTCCCCATTGTTAGTTCTTTTAGAACTATGCGAAAAAATAAATAAAAAGAAGTGTTATAATAGTTTTTCCAAATCTTCTAAAAGATGCATGCAACTTGGTTTACAAATATGGTCATAGATAATTTGATCCACTAGCATGAATGGACAAGTGGCATTGAAAGGCCACCACATGCTAAGAGTGAAGAAAAAAGAGGTTGGTTGCCCTCTATATGGAGAGAAAAAGAATCAAATCCAACATTAGATGTTGAATTTGATTTTTTGAAATAAGTCCAGCTATAAATCTGGTGAAATGGCAAGGTCCTGACAAAAAACTGAACCCACAAAAGAAAAATGAAATGAATTTACATACACCTCAATAGAGTTTATGACAATAAAGTTGTCATTTTATATCCTTTCCAACCCAATTTAACAGTTTCCAGCATGACAACCTGAACCAAAAATTTAAGAATATTACTGGTCAAAAGAGGACCGGATGTCTCATAACCTTAATAAGAGGAGAAAAACCAATGACACATTAATCATGAAATAGTAATAGAAAGGAATGATAAGAAACCTATCTTCAACCTTGATAGAAAACATTTCACCAAGGGGAATTTCAGAGAAACTGAAAGAGCTTGTAATATTCAATCTATCAACAATTTTCAATAAAATGTTATTTTTAATTCAGACTTATTTCCTACTGAACCAGGCATAACAATCCCAAAGTGGTAAAAAATCTAATTTGAAAAACTGCTCGTGGAGGCTAAAAGCAATAAACAAGGCCCTCTAAAAAAATTTAAACAAAAAGACCTGCAGGACACCTAAAAAGATTGAAAATAACAACTTTTCTTCCCTAAGTTTGTGCTGTTGGGCAGGATGGTAATGTAATTTTTATGATCTTGATTGAGCTTGACTGTTGTCATCCAATATAAAATCCCAGATAGTAATCATTTCAAAATATAAGGGCCAAAGTCATGCCCTTTATGGGATAGGGATTTAAGTTTTTGTTGTCCCATCTTTCCAAAAACTATTCCACTATTTTTTCTATACTATTTAGTTCCTAGATCACATCTGTGATATTTATATGATAACCAATATGAAGATTATTTTTTCAAACATTTCTTTCCTAATTTTTTATCTTCACTTCTGCAATCTTCTTCTTCATCTCTTTTTTCCCCTCCACTTTTTCTACATTAGTTTAGCTTTTTGATTCTTCTTTTTTTTCCTAATTATCCAGTTCTACTATCACACTGGAAACGACTTCACATTCTTGGCTTCTAATCACTTCTGCAGGAGCATTGGTGGCTTCTTTTGAGGAAGATATGGGACACATTGTTTCTCTACAATGGAACCAGATGGGTAATAGTCTTTTAAGCTGTGGTTCAGATAAAGTCATTGTGTGGGACATAAACACTGTTGGATCACGACAAGAATTTAGCTTTCATTCTGGTATTACATTGTAGCGTAGTTTTATACTTGTTTCCATTCAGTCATTTAGGTCACAATTATTCATGCATCTAATATTTTGTTATTCAGCTCGAATTCTTGATGCTGATTGGCGAAACAATATTTCATTCGCAACATGCTCTGCTGACAGGAAGATACATGTTTGTGAAGTTGGCCTGAACCGTCCTTATAAAACTTTCTTGGGGCATCGGGTTTGTTCTCACAATTTCCTTAATGTTTTCAGTCACTGCTTTATTTGGTTATTCATAACATCATTGCTTGATGCAAACTTCTTGTTAACTATGTAATGATTTTTTCTATTTTAGTTATTTGTGTTCCTCATGCTTGCCTGGTTTAGTTTTCTTCAACAACACACAACTTGCTCTTGAATAAGAATTTCCTTCCCTATACTGCTCCTACCTAGTTCAGCATTATTTTCTGTTTCAGAAATGCCAGACATTTAGAATATTATAACACAGTGCTCTCACATTATTCTCTCTGGGTGGGACAAAAATATCATAACATAATGCTCCTTATCTACTATTTCCTCTTTTCTTTTTTCTTCGGTGCATTCTTAAAAGAAATTGAGTTATCCTAACACTTTGGCATTTTTTCCTGTTTCTTTGGTAACACCATTCAGTTGATGAGGGACTTCCTTCAGAGAAACAGAACCTTTTGCAGTCACATTAAGGATTATTCACATTCATATTTTAATCAACCTGTGCACTTCTTGAACTTTACATGCTTTTTCTGGGGATAATCACTGGGGAACACTACTATATGTAAAGTTGATGAAGAAGTTGATAATTTGCTTGCTGAAAATATGCTACTGCAGGCAGAAATTAATGGTATCCGGTGGAGTCCAACAGGCGCTTTATTGGCTTCATGCTCTGATGATACCTCCATAAAGGTGATATGAAGCTATTTATTTTTTTAACTATTTCATTACTTTTCTTTATGACCTCTCCTACTTTAGGTAATTGAGGCTATTTCTTTCTTTAACTATTTGATTTACTTCTGAATTATGAGATCATTAAGATGTACTTCTAGATGTTAAATATTGATCTGTTCATGAAGACATCTATTATTTCATCTCTTTTTCTGTGCTAATATTGAAACATGGTATTAGCATAATGGCATCCTTAGTTGCATCATGTTTATGGTTTTCTTATATCATTGTCGCCTTATATAAATGGCCACGTAAACCCATGTGATTTTTCTTGATACATTTGCATTCTTTTTATGTATTTGTATCTTCCAAGTAAATTGCAAGCAGTATAACATTTCCTCTTTTCTTTTGATTCTTTCTTCTTTTGTCCTCTTTTTTTGGGGGGGGTGAACAGTGGGGTTTGGTTTCAGCAGAAATGTCGTCTCAATTTTGATCATCTCTCTTTTATTCCTTTTACAAGTTGTTAATAATACTTATATTTAATATTAGGTTAAGTATTTCATAATTTCAAATAGTTAAGATAATGCCAGTGGAGTTTATAGATGTCAAAGGCTTTCCATTTTGATGCATTTTTTCCATTAAATACTTATTACAATTTGCACTGACAACTAAATGAAGCATGTGACAGATATGGAGTATGAATCACAATTCGTTTGTGCGCGATTTGAAGAGTCACAAGAGGGTATTAGACTTAGAGTTCTCTTTTTTTGGTTTTTCATGTTTTTTTTTCTTAAATTTCTGAATTTCACTGGGAATATATCTAATTATTTGCAGGAGGTATACTGTATTGAATGGAGTCCTACTGGGCCTACGACAGATAACCCGAATCTGACACTACTACTGGCTAGGTGAATATGCCACTTCTTTGAAAAAGTAATTTTTATCATTGTTAAAGCAGGTACTGATGTAACTTATAACAGTCACTGACAAGCTAATGTCAGTAACCAACAAGGGAGAAATGTTTGTCTCACAAATTTTAAGTCATAGATCAAGTGAGAATATTGCATCATTGATGAAGTTAACCTTGATGTTGTAGTTGAAACATGGTTTGCTGTTGCACCATTCCAAATCAGTTGAGTAAATCTTGCTTTTCAAGACACCCTTGTTGTCTTATGGTTTCTCCAGGTCATATATATTCATCTATTAGTTATGGTATAATTAAAAATTCTCATTACTTTATCTTTGAAAATGGTATTTTCTTCAAATCTATTTATTTCTCAGACAGACACGATAACATGCCTTACAATTTTATCTTGTTAGAGAATCCATTGGGAGAGAGTCCATTAGAGAGAATAAAATTATTCTTTACCTTTTACAAGGACATGTTTGTAATTAAGGTTGTCTAGTTTCTTTTATCACATCAAATTTGTCTTGTGTATTTTGGTGATAGAATTGTTTGAAAAAGGTGATGATCTAGCTTAGTTTGAAAGGATTACACCAAAACCCCAACTGCACATATATGTGTATATGTGTTTGCTAGGTTTAACATTCATGCATATTTTATTATCATGTTTACTTCATATATTCCTGTTTCCTGTGCTCTAGCTTAACTGTATTCCTTGTTTTGTGTAGTTCATCTTTTGATAACACCATAAATGTATGGGATGTGGAGCGAGGGAACCCTATATATGGCCTGACTCGCCACAGGTAACAAACTTGATCATTCCACTGCCTCTCCTATTTGTCAGATGAAATTTTTTGGGACTATGCAAGGTCCCAAGTATAAGGAACTGACTGAACATACCTGTAGTCATGGCCAACATGCTTGAAGTTGGGCCTGAGCGATTTAATTTGGTCACACCTTGATGTGAACCATATCATGTGTCTGCACCCCTCATTTAAGAACAAGGAAGAGATCACTTGGTTTTTATTTTTTTGTCCTGCCAAATCTACTGGGTTTATTACATCAAAGCTTCGACCCCTTGACATGAGTGCTGTGTGTCACTAATCAGTTGATCTTTTTTCATTTAGTATGGGTTGAAAAGACTTCTAGGTGAACCATCTGCTCTAAATAAAAATACGGCATCTGGTATAAAGGCTAAAGTAGATTTTGTAAGAAGCACTCGCACCCCAAAGTTTCAAAATGCTTGTATAAAAAGATGTAAGCTATACGAACACCTCTTGAGGGTTCTGCTGGGAAAGATTCATCAATTTTCTAACTTTAAGGTTTTGTTAGTCAATAATAAGGTTTGGACCCTGAACTCACCTCAATCTTTCTGATGCCTCAGAATGAAACAGTGTTGTTACATATTTGACATGGGTATTTTGCTGCAACCATAGGAATATCATATATACAATTGAATTTAGCCCCAATGGGGAGTACTTGGCAAGTGGCTCTTTAGACAACTGGCTCTATGTCTGGTCGGTGAAAGAGGGAAGGCTTATCAAATCGTACTATGGAGGTGGTGGAGTTACAGACATCAGTTGGAACAAGAGTAGTGACAAAATTGCTGTTTCTTTTGTCAACAAATTAGTTTGTGTTTTGGATATTAAAATGTAAGGCTTGGAAGATTTTCAGTTGTATCTCATAAAAATGTTTTCTGTGAACCATTTCACCTGTGTTCTATTGTAACATTAACTGGGGGAATGATGGCACCATTAGTGTCAGTTGGAACAGTGAAGGTGATAAGACTGCCACCCCTTTCTCTGAGACTTCATTTGTGTATTGGGTTTCAAAATTTGTACTCAAATAATTTCATGTACTCTGTGGTGGAAGAACTATTTCAATTTTCACAGGGCTATTTTTTTTCTGTTGTTGCAGCTGTGAGCCTCTGTAGGTTCAAACATTGAATGCTGTTTGTGTATTGGTTTAGAAATTGTTGTATTGAAGTTATTTCCTGTACAAATTGGGTGACTGTAGCATGGCCCACTACCTCTCTATTAAGTTCGAATCCAAATGTGCTCCACCCAGGGATAGTGTAGGTCTGAAAGGCATAAGCAGCACAACTGGGTAGGGCTTTGCTTTTGCGTAGTTGATCTTCTCAAACATCAGGATATCCCCCCTGTTGGACCTGGTAGTTTTGTACTTGGAATTGTAGTTGAGACTTGAGATGGGGAGAAAGTATTGGCCATTCTGTACGCACTCAAAAGCACAGGAAGTGTCGTTCATCGTTGCTGTTTCATTTAGAAAGGTGATAGTTTGGGGCCAAAAACGCGTTACAGAACCATCCCATTAGTGAAAAAGTCGGTACATTTACATTCCATATAAAGAATAAAAGAAGACACAAAATAATTTCCATCTTTGTTGCCACTAACTTCTCTTTTTGAGGAGTGGGCAATGGATAAGACAAGTCTATGATTCAAGCGCCTGTGTCATCATTCCACAATTGACGTCGAATCATCTCCAAGGAAGCACCACAAGTGGAGGGAAACTGGGTTCTTCAATGCACTCTATTTTTACAACACGATAACATACACACTCGCCTCTGCCCACCACTTGTCCAGGAAAGACGAAAGTTCCATTTCCACATGAAGACAGACTTGGGGATCCCAAAACCCATATATGGAAAACTAGAAATGCTCAAAATCTGAGCTTACCGTCCAATCTACCAAAGCAGAGGGCTCTATCTATGGACTTCTTTGTCTAGAAATAATTGCTGTTGCATCAGAAAAAGCACGACTCTAGGCTCGAATTAATTCATGGAAGGTGAAGGGCATGAGATGGCCTATGTGTGAATGAGGGATGTAGACTCTGGAATTCAGACAAAGCCAGCACATCTTTATATGTCCCAAGTTCAAACCAGGACTGATAACAAAGCAACAAGTCCATGGCAGACAGTTGATATTACAATTTTTAAGATTCAGATTTGATTGTGATGGAAAAAGTTCGATGGATATAGAAGTCAAGAGCATAAGGTACTCCCACAACAACAGGAGTTGGAAAAAAAGTGAAACAAATAATCAGAAATGGTGAAGAGTGGAGACTAAACCGAGACATAAGCATATTTCTGGAAATATCAGGCATCTAATTGGGGCCACGGACAAGGACACGATAAAATTGAAAAATATCCATTTCCACTCCACTTCCAAGTATGATACATGATAATCCATCACCTCTCCATTTTTATTCCTTCTCTCATCTTGTCTATTGGCTCAGCCCCCTTTATGAGTGACTACCATCATCTCACAGAGTCTCTTCTTAGCCATCCCCCTGTACTTTGATTATTGTGAAAATGACATTCCCGAGAGAAGAAATAGCAGAGCTATCAGCTAACAATCAGAAGAGTAGATCAGAAGCAGATAACAATGATTATGGGGACACTGGGGATGATAATTCAAAAGTGTGGCTTACCTTGGGGGTCGGCAGAAATGATGCTCTGATGGCTGGAAACAAGGAGTCTCAACCAGAATCTGCTTCCAACAAGGTCTTCTCATGCAACTTCTGCATGAGGAAATTCTTTAGTTCCCAAGCACTGGGTGGCCACCAGAATGCACACAAAAGGGAGAGAGGAGCAGTTAAAAGGTACCAATCTCAGAGGATGATGGGAATCATGGGTTTGCCCCCATGTAATCCATCTGTCCGATCACTTGGATTTCGGCCTCACTCACTTGTGCACAAACCATTCAGAGAAGCCCCAACTATGATGGCTCGATTCAGTGATGCTAGCAATGGGTTTGGGTTGCCTTGGACATCAGTGGCCCCTGAAGAAGCAACAAATTTAATATGGCCAGGAAGTTTTCGCATGAACTCTCAACCGCCCAACTGCAAACAACCATCAGACTACCCTCAACTCGACCTGGATCTCCGACTTTGATCCTTCTCAATATCCATTGTGTCTTTGTTAATCAGCAACCAGAAGCTTATGCAGGTCTACATGCATACAAGATCCAACGTCCCTCGGGTGGAGGTTCTCCCCAATAAAAAGAGAAGGAATGGTAAGAAAAAGAAAACAATTTTCTAGCTTTCAGTTTTTGCAGGGTTCTACTCTATCTTAACGCCTGAATAATGGCCAATTTCTTTGAATCATTATCTCAGAAAACCATGCCTTCCAATCTTGCTGCTGTTTGCTTCAAAAAAATGATCAAGTTGTTATATTATACAAAAGATGTAGCCTTTTTTTTTTGTTCAATTTGAAATCAATTGTATGCCTATATCATCCTCCTATTGTAGTCCAAGAATTGCTTGAGTGGATTCTTATCCTTGCTAGACCTGAACATTCAAAATCTAACCGGTTTTCTGGATATAAATAAAGCAATCATAGCAGAAAATGTAGATGTGAATCCATTTCAGTTTACTAGGCATAATGCCAGTTATATGACTCATACCTCTTGCTTTCCTTATCTCCAAGAACCAGGAGGAATTGTCTTGCAAACTGAAAAATCATGGTATACTTCAATGGAAGTACTTTCAAGCTAGACAAACCTCAATCATTAATGCCAAAGACCAACTACTTCCTTTTTTCTCCTTCTCTTCTGGCATTGCCAATTTACTTACATTTTCTCAGCCATCATTTTGTATAATAGTCTGAGTTTCCCCAATCCCTTCCATCACAACATCCCTGATCTTTACAAGATCTCATGAAACTCAAATCTGCAGAAAACAAAAAATTCATATTCATTTTTACTTACCAACTGTTTTCAGTTTCACAATTCACAATGCCATGCCATGGCCCATTTTAATGATAATGCCATGCATTATTTTTTGCAACTTGAATGGTTTAAAATAAAAGATGCTTCAGAAATTACTTAACATCCTCTGTTTTGATCAATCACCAGCAGTGTATCACAATCACCACATTGCCTCCAAGATTGACTAAAAAATATAGATAAAATGTAAGCCAGCATTCAAAGATCAACCAATAGAGCTAGTTGTTTGAAATGCCTAGAATTAAAACAGTCAAAACTCCTGTGTAATTGGAGAATGAGTGACAGTAATGCTTCTCTAGGTAGATATTGATTCATCAATATTTGACTTGTACATCATTTTAAGATCCTGAAATTGGAGGCTTCAAAATTCAAGCATACAAGTTCACCATGCAGCATTACAAACTGGAGCTATAAACAGAACCAAGCAACTTTTTTTATGTCAAAATCATCTATGATAAGAATTTAAAAACTAATAAAACTTCTATCCTTGAAGGGAATAACTATCAATGATTGCTAGCGCCCACCAGCCTATTCAAGTTCCAGATAGATGTCTCCCAGCATTAGATGAGAAAAACTGGCACAAAAACCATCTGTCCATGGCAAAGAATTCAATCCAACCCAAGGTTCCCTTCCATCGATAAGATCAACTAATCAACCTAAAATGTTAAGACTTCTGGTGCAGGGGTGCAGGAACCTCTATTGTAATTCCAAGCTTTACAAAAGGTGAATAACCCACAGATTCATTGTCAATTGAAACACTGCATCACACCATAATTGTCATTCTTTAATATCTTCAAAATAAGAATCCGGTATCACTGAGGGGGAAGACAATGTTGCCACGCATTTAAACTGTTCAAGGAAATTAACTTGAATCAGATTACCCATTCTACCATATTGCCATTTGTATCAAAAGGAATAAGATACTCAAAACTACATATACCTTATGCTGCTTGTATTTCTCTCTTACTGCCACCAAAGAACCTCCTCTTCTACTCAGTTGTAAATCATGTATGATTAGAACACATTCCTTCAGCTCTGATGGTTTATATCCAGAATGATGTTGCAGACTTGAACACTGTATGACATACACAATTTATATTTCACTTTGCTTTTTCAAACAAGAAATCAAATTTATCAAAACACATTGTCAGCATCTTACCCAAGGATGCATCTTTGGACGGAGTGTGAATCTTGAAAGAAATATAACTGATGCAGCTACCATGGAAGGTAAGAATTTCACACATCCATAATCCAACAAACTTAGCTCTGCAAGGTAATAACCCAGAAACTCCAACTGCAAATTGGGAGTCTGCATAGACAAAATGCAACTAATAAGTCAATAACTCAAGCTCCCATCTTCAGCACATAAAAGAGGATGAGAGATGATTGTCTTACTTTGTAATTTTCTTGAGCAATCCTGGTGAACCTTCTGCAAACCAAAAGAAGAAAAGAGCAATGCTTAGTTCAATGAAACATCACATCAATTACACAACTGCAAAACATATCAATTATTATGACAGACTAAGATTATGGTGTATGGACTGTGATCTTACCTGAGAAATGTCTTTATTGTGGGATTGCCCATTTCAAAATTAAGAGATTTTAGAATATCAGCCTCCATCTTCACCACCTTCATATTCATGACCAAAACAGCTTTAATGAAATTGGTAATAAGAATAAAATTCCAGAGGCAGATTTGGTAAAGAAAATCAAACAAAAATAAAAGGAAAATAGATGCAAACTCACCTCCTCTTTGGTGTATGTATTGTCTGTTATGTAACAAAAATCTTCCACGTGTGGAGGGCTGATCTCTTCATACTTTCTACTTATCACATAGAGATAAAGAACTATTAGCAATAATTTTCAAACCAAAGTGACAAGATTAAAGGCTTTAGACTATGTTTGGTTATTGAAAAATACTATTGACAATGAAAAAGGTGGAAAAAAAGTTAAGAAAATAGAAGAAAAAATAACTAAAAAAATTTCTCTCCATAAGACAAGTTTAGAAAAAACGCATCCTCGTAATCTAATTTTCTTTCTCCAAACTTCCTAAACCAAACACAGCCTTAACAAAAGAAGGAACTACATCAAGGGCTTGGATGCTTACGCAGCAATGAGCATTGAAGAAACACCCAATAGCTGGAGCCTCTGCCTGTTGAGAGCTTTTGAAGATAAGAATCTATCAATGTAAGAAATGGTCAGATACAGAGTGTCAGACACAAGCTTGTATTCCTCTGCAACCTCCACCAACCAATCCACCAAAATCCCCCTCATATTGTGACTCACATCCTTCTGAACCTTCTCAATGTAATCATGCAATGGTCTTCTCTTTGGCTCCATCTGAATAAGACCCCGTCAAGAAAATCAGCCCCAATTGGTTCAAACAGAAAAACCCCATTTCCAATGCCCATAATCAAATTAAACCCGACACCAAGAAATGATGTGAATTTTACGATTGATTGCCATGTTCAACCTAGGTGAAATTTTCGTCTTTGGGAACAAAGACATCACCAAACACAGAATCGAAAATTCCTTTCTCCAATTTTCTCACCCACCAAACCATCTGACGAAATGGAATAAGAAACAAGCACCCTGACCCGATATTATAACTACACAAGTTCCAACTATCCAAATCAAAGAAACAAGAGACCCCTCCTTACCTCCATGCTGTGAAGATACTCGTAAATGTCAGTAGCGTAAGGCCCACACATCTGCGGATCATCTGACTTGGCACCAACATCAGGCGCCACCACCGCCGCCTTCACCTTCTCCTTCTTCTTGGGCCTAAACTTCTGCTTCTGGGCTCCAGAACCGGGAACAGCAGCCGGAGTGGCAGCGACGTTGGATAAATTGGGAAGCTCCCCCAAGGCCACACGCTTCTTGTTGGGCGGAAGCTGCAGTGAATCTGACGCGGCCATGGCAGCAGCGGCCCTCTTCTTGGCTGCCCTTGTGATCCGCACAGAGTTCTCCTGATCCGCCATAGCCCTCGTAGTTGGAGGATTTAGGCGGAAATGGGAAGGGAGTGAAATTGCAGAGAGAGAAGAGAAGAGAGGGGAGGACGGAGGGAGTGGTTTGAGATTAGGAAGTGATTTTGTAGAGAGCGAGAGTAAGAAATAGCGCCATTTCCCATAAATTCAAAAGCTATAAGTTGCGCGGTTCTGAGAATTGCCATGGCATTGAAGTTTGGAATTTGGAATTTGGAATTTGATTTTTGTTTGGGTTTTTGTTTTAAATTTGGGAAGTCAAAAACATTTCCCGGCTCTGCCTTTTCTCTCACATTGGGCGGGCTTTGGGGGGAAATCGGAAATCATTTCCTCTCTTTCGTTTCAGTCGTTTCACTGCTTACTGCCTTTGACTCCCAACTATCTCAACCGTCCGATGAGATCATGGCATCTCTGGTGGGCCCATCCCACCTGTTGTCCATTAAAAAAATACTACGAAATTGTCTTCAAGTATTTAATTCGCAATTAAATTATTTAATTTTATGATTTTTACTATTTTTCATTTTTAGATTCAAATATGTGCCGGATTTTTTCCTTAAATTGTCTTTGTTGTTTTTAAATTTTAAAATTTTATACTCTTTTTTTATTAAAAAAAAAACATACTAAATCAAAAACCACTCCTTTTGTTTTAATGCTAATTTTTTTAAATAATTTATTTATGCATTATTAATAGTTCTTATGAAAAATAAGATTTATTTTATATGAATCATAAAATTCTCCTTAGAAGTCTTGAAGTCGATAGTTAATTCACCAAGTGTGTAGTTGATTTGTCAAAAATGGTCATACTCATGAGTGGTGCAGCTGGTGCTCACCATGGTAAAGGACTCTCCTTCTTGTTGTTAGTGGGCGACTCCACTTAGCAGCAAATAACTCATCGTTGATCATTTGGATTCTATTCTTTTAAATTTGTTTGACTTTGAATCTTCGTGTTTAAATACATAATTTCTTTTTGAAGTTAAACTAAAATATATTTAATTTCTTCATTTGTTTTTTTTTTTATGAATAGTTTTTTATTTTCAATTATTTCTTAATCAATTTTTACTCCAAGTTTTTATGAGACAATTTTTAGATTGAATTTTTATGAACTTTAGCTACTTTTTTAATGGATGATCATGCAATTTAAATTTTATTTTAGCATGTTCAACAAATATTAGAGAGATTATGTAAGTATGTAACAATAAAATAATAATAAAAATAAGTGGTTTGAGAGCAAATGAGTTTCTATATATAACAACTTTAAATGATAATTATAGTTAATAAATCTATAACTAAATAAATATTAAAACTAGAAAAATCATGTCCCATGGATATTATTATAGGGTGAGAGTTTGATATGAGGTTTAAATAGAGTTACGAATATTAATGTATATTGTTTTACACTCGGATTTTGATATTAAGGTTCTTTACCTTACATTTTGACGAGAGGTTAAACATTTTTTGTTGTTTAAGTAGGTGGTGCAAATTTATTAGAGCCAAAAATTATCCTCACAATAAAAAAAAAAGGTAAAAATCAATGTATGAGATAAATAATTTTAGTAAATAAAGCTATCCAACATCTTACTCTAATCCTATTTTTCGCTTTCTATTCAACCATTTATAGAGTCTATGACACAAGTTGTTACACAACAAATAGTAATAGCTTCTAAATAGACTCATGACACATGTCATTTTTATGAGATCTTGCATTTTTGCTAATCACGAAGTTGTTACCTTATTGCCAAATTGATAGCCAATCTACTAAGTATATTGTTGATATACTAAGTCTATCATAATTTGTGATCATCGTAATTCTTTAAAATATTAAAATTTATGTGTTAGCATATATTTTCATCATTAAAAGTAATTTTTCAATATTAAATATTCAAATTGAACGGACTCTAAATATTAAAGTACACTTGTGTGACATTTTCTTTTTCGTAATACTTTGATAGTTGGCCAATGACCAAAGTGAATGATTAGTTGACCATAGTGGTCACCCAATTTACCTTATTTATTTGATTGAGCATCTAGTTAATCATTTGTACAACTGATTGGTCAATTGAATCTTATGAATTACCTACAAATGCTAGTAATTGGTAATTTGTTAATAAAGCAATCAATTGATTGAACTGATAATGTTCCCAACATTTAATCTTCTGTGAAATATTATAAGTATGACTATTGAGACTTATTTTATGATAAAACAATGACTTGTAAAATATTTGTTAAACCAATATTTTGTTAGTTTATGATTTCATATTTTTGCTAAAATTTGAGCAAAATTCATTTTAAATTTGTCGTAAAAGGCTTTAAGAAGTTAAACATAGATTGTTGAAGGTTCCATACCTCGAACTAGGTTGTTTAAAAACTTTACACCGCAATTAGTCGAGGGCTTAAAGAACCTGTTGAGTTGGTTGGGCTTAATAGATCAAGGTGTATTTTGCACCCTCACACCTCCAGTACCATATGTCTAGCCGGTTGCAATAGAACCTCAATTGGTCGAGGGTTGGTTGATATTCTAACCTCCAACAATTACTTGTCTAACGGCTACTGATTGATCGAATTAGTTGACCTACAACCATGCTTAGTGGCTAGTTTGAGCTCTAAACTCCTAAAAAAAAAAAAAAAAGACTTTCAAATTTTATTGTTTTATAAGGTTGACATTTCAAAATATTTTTTAAATATATTTGGGGCATATCGAAGTGTTTTAGAGTGCATTTTGATTTAAACTTGCATATCTTTTAGTGCGCCTCAATTCTAGTTTTTTTCTATACTTCGTTTGGTTTTTTTCCTTTACTTCATTCGAACAAATGTTGTAAATTAAGAGTCTTTTCTTCATTTTTATATTTCGAGGGTGCTTTGAAACTATAATCCAAAGAGAAGACTTTAGAGACTTTGTTTTGAATTGTTGTGAAGAGTGTTTAGAATCATAATCCGATTATAAGGTTGGAGACTTGGGTTGAGAGTCTCAAAATAGTAAAACTCTTACTAAATTAGGAGCTTAAAATGAGTAAATATAGGTTGGATTGTGTCGAACCACTATAAAAACCAATGTTTACAATTTCTCTTATCTATCTTCTTTATTTCTTTGAAATTGCTTTTATATTGATATTTATCATACTATTACTTTTCATTTTATAATTGTTAAATCTGCAAAATGTCATAATCACCCTCAGAGATGATTATCTTAAATTAGTATAGCAAGAATCCTAATAATTATTATATTGAATCCATAATTCTTTGTGCATTTTATATATTATGCATTAAACTTCAACTTGTAAATTGTATTGATTGCAATAAAGTCAAACTATTTTAGACTATATTTGCTTTAAAAATGTTTTTTATTTTTATATTTTTTGTAATTATGAAAACTCTGTAAACATCATTGAGAGTCTTAAAGGTGTGAGGATATGGTATCAAAAGTTTGTAGTAGTCTCTTAATACCCAAAGAAATCTAACATATAACTTTTTGGGTCTTGGAAAGAAATCGGTTGTGTGCATCCGAGTCTTAGAAAAATCTTGAAAAACTAGTAAAAATTCTATAGGTTAGAAGAAGCTTGGGAGTATCAACTAGAATGAGATTTGTTGAAGTATGATAAAATTTGTTTGTATTTTATTTTCTTATTTCTTTATTACTCCCTTATTTTAATTGTTGATTACAATTTTATGTACTTATTAGTATATATTAGGTTGTAATTTAGTAAAAATTTGAAAAGTAATCATCACCAAATTAATGCTCTTTGGCCAGTCAGCTTCACACCAAGCAAATTTACGGAATTCCTTGTTTATTTTATTTTTATTTTTATTTTTTTAAAAGCTTCCATTTTTATGTTGTTATATGTTATGAAGCTGATGTCAAATCTAAATGGTGTTTATTTTTTTAAATTTTTTATTAAAAATAATTTGTTTTTAGATTTTAAGTAGTCTATTTTAATTTTTTATTTATCATTTATTATGAATTTTTGGATAAATAAAAAAATTAAAATATTTAATTTTTTAAAATAAAAAAATAACATATTCATTTTTTTGAATGTTTAATAAAAATAAAATATTATAAAAATAAATAATCTAATACTTAATATTATTAAATATTATTTAATTTTAAATAGAATTTAAAATCAAGTGAAAAAAAACCACACTAGTGATTATGATATTCCTGCATAAATGAACTTTGTTTTTAAATCAGTAATTTTTTTTCTTCCTGCTTCATGTCAAAATATTTTTATTTTTTGAGAAATTTTCATATTATTAATTTTATACACAATTAATTTTATTAATAAATCTAAATAAAGAACCCACCCCCCACCACCGCACCCTCACATAGACGATATATACCTCGTCTTTACGTAGCAAAGTCGCCAGAGTCCACGGGAGCAACTCGCCATTTTGCGCAACAGTGCCATCAACCCAATCACGTCGATGGTTCTGAAAAATTCTAACTTCCAATGCTTGGTTCGGGTTCTCAATCCACCAAGGTCGGGCTCTCTCACTAGATAAGTTGGCTAGAAACCCTAGCTTGTAAAGAGGTTGGAATCCCTCATCTGCTCTCCCCGAAAAACCAATTTTCGATCTACCGAATAGGTTTATTGTGATTTCAGGTATGCTCCATTAATATTCTCAATTAACTCTCTAGAATCAAGTTACCGTTTCTTGATTAGATTATATCCGTTTGTGATTCTTTTATTTATCGTGTAACGGTTACGATTGCGAACATATATATAGATCTTTTCCCTTTCAATTCTTCCTCAAAATTTCCATATTCTCTTCACAATGGTTAGTTCTTCGTCCCCTGATCTATTGCTTTTGTTTTTTTTCTACTTTCATTGTTTTGTTTTGTTTTTTAATTTGGGATTCGAGTTATCGCTATCAATTTTCCAGTTCACTTTCAGATTCAGTGTTAGTTTCTCTCTCTATAGTTTGGTTTTTCTCTCTCTCTCTCTAACTTTTTTTTTTCGATTTTTTAATTGGTAATGCTTTGATATCTTAGTACTTCAGTTGTTTTGATCTTTCTTTTCATCGGATTGAAACTTTTGTGGTTATCTAATTTTTAATATGGTGCGTGTTGTCAAATTATGATGTGTAAAGTTTTTGTTATAATTTTCTTAGAGGCGCTTTGATGGAAAGAATTTTCTGTAAATTCATTCCGTCCATGGGTTGCACCAAAGCAGCTCATGTATATATATATATATATTATATTTAAGGATAATGACTGTACTTGCCTCATTGGAAGGGGAAAGTCATGAGCAAGAGAAAGATAGATTTTAATCTTCTATTTTTGAAGCTAACTCCATGAAAAACAACATGAGAATTTAGATTTAAAGGAAAAAAAAGAGAGGTAGCAAGTGTTATATTTATATAAATATATATATATTGTTGGTTAAAAATAAAGTGTAAGAAGAGTTACACTTCTGAAAAATAACCTTTGAAAATAAAGTGTAAGAAGGGTTACACTTTTAATGTGTAAAATAAACACATGATTAAGTTTTGGAATGTTACAAAACTTAAGAGGTATTTACACATATGATTAAGTTTTGAAATGTTACAAAACTTGAAAGGTTAAGGAAGACAATGAGTCTTCTCATCTTTGTAACTTTATAAAACTTAAGAGGTTAAGTGTAAGAGAGTTACACATTTGAGATTAAATCATGTTTAATGTGTGAATTAAACATATGATTTAATTTTTGAATGTTACAAAGATGAAGAGATTGAGGAAGACAATGAGTTTTTTCTCATCTTGTAACCTTTTTTCAACCCTAAGAGTGCTATATATATGACTTTTCTTCTTTTTGAAATCTTATGCAGAAAAGTGAAAAGGCTTGATCAATCCCAAGACTATTTCCATTAGTTCCCTAAAGATTTCTAGAAGTGGGAGGAAATAGAGTCTTTGGACAAAGTTCCAAGAACTTGTTTGAGCCTTTCTTGTGTTCTTCTTCTTCTTGTTCTTATTTTGCAACTTTGAGAGTTTTATTGTATCAAAGTGAGTGTTTGAGAGTATTTCTTTTCTCCATTGTATCCAAATTTTCCCAACAATCAAAGACTCTATTCACAATGGAAGGAGAGACTATCAAGATTATGAACCAAGACCTTGTGAGGTTGGATCGTTTTGATGGTTCCAACTTCACTAGGTGGCAAGACAAGGTGAGATTCCTTCTCACAGCACTCAAGATTTTCTACATCCTTGATCCTACCTTGGCACCGTTACCGGAACCAAAGGAAAATGACACACCTCAAGTGGTGGCGGCAAGGAAGAAGAGGGAGGAGGATGAGCTCATATGTAGGGGTCATATTTTGAACGCCTTATCCGATAGGCTATATGATCTCTACACCAACACCAATTCCGCGAGGGAGATTTGGGAGGCTCTTGAAAACAAGTACAAAGCCGAGGAAGAAGGTACCAAAAAGTTTCTTATTTCTCAATACGTAGATTTCAAATTTTTTGATGAAAAGCCTCTCTTACCACAAATTCATGAGTTGCAAGTAATTGTGAATAAGTTGAAGTTCTCAAAATTGAACTTCCGGAGGCCTTCCAAGTTGGTGCTATTGTGGCTAAATTACCATCAAGTTGGAAAGGTTACCGGAAGAGGATTCTCCACAAGAGTGAAGATTACTCCTTGGAGGAGATTCAAAAACATCTTCGCATTGAGGAAGAATCGAGATCAAGAGACAAAATGGTGGAGGAGTCCAATGGTGGGACTAACAAAGCCAATGCGGTTTCAAAGGCCAATCATCCTAGAGGTAAAAATAACAACGTCAAAAATAATTCCGGAAATTATATGAGCCCCAAGAAAAATCAAGAGCAATTTAAGGGCAAGAAAGGTCCTTGTTTTGTGTGTGGAAAACCCGGGCATTATGCTAGGGAGTGTAGGTTCCGAAAGGACCAAAAAGGGGCTGTGGTGAATGCAATTGATGAGGAGATCATTGCAACACTAAGCGAAGTGTGCGTTGTCCAAGGAAAGGTGCAAGGATGGTGGTATGATACTTGTGCCACAATTCATGTTACCTATGACAAATCTCTTTTCAAGACCTTTGAAGATGCAAAGGGAGATCAAGAGGTTCAAATGGGCAATGAAGGAAGATCCAAGGTGCTTGGCAAGGGCACTATTGAAGTTGTTTTTACCTCCGGCAAAAAGGTTACCCTTACAAATGTATTGTATGTCCCCGATATGAATAAAAATTTGGTTAGTGGGGATTTGCTTGGCAAACCGGGTATCAAAGCGGTGTTTGAATTCGGTAAGCTAATTTTATCCAAATCGGGGAACTTTGTGGGAAAGGGGTATTCTTGTGATGGGATGATCAAACTTTGTACCAATGACAATATCAATAAAATGGCTTCTACTTCCGCTTATATGTGTGATTCAAATTCTTTATTTTTGTGGCATAATAGGCTTGCATATGTTGGTTTAAACACTATTAAAAGGATTGTGAAATGTGGTTTGATTGCTTGTGATACCAAGAAATTTGAAAAGTGTGAAATATGTGTTAAATCAAAGATGATTAAAAAGCCTTTTCATAGTGTTGAGAGATCATCTAATTTGCTTGATTTAATACATAGTGATCTTTGTGAACTTAATGGCATGTTAACAAGAGGTGGAAATAGGTATTTTCTTACATTCATAGATGATTGTTCTAGATTTACCTATGTGTTTTTGTTGAAAAACAAAAGTGAAACTTTCAATGCCTTTAAAGTTTACAAAGCCGAAGTTGAAAATCAACTAGGAAAAAATATTAAGGTGCTTAGAAGTGATAGAGGTGGTGAATATTTCTCTAGTGAATTCAATTCTTTTTGTGAAGAATATGACATAATACATGAGTGCACTGCACCCTATACACCTCAACACAATGGCATAACGGAGAGAAAGAATAGAACATTCTTGGAAATGGTGAATGCTATGTTATTGCATGCTAAATTGAATTTCAATTTGTGGGGTGAAACTTTGTTGACTGCTTGCCATATTTTGAATAGAATTCCTATGAAGAAAAATGAGATATCTCCATATGAGTTATGGAAAGGAAGGAAGCCTAATATAGGTTACTTCAAAGTGTGGGGGTGTCTTGCTTATTGCAAGAAAACGGATCCAAATAAAACAAAATTGGGTCTAAGAGCCATTAAGTGTGCATTTGTAGGCTATGCCTCAAATAGCAAAGCTTAAAGGCTATTAGACTTGGAGTCTAATGTGATAATTGAATCAAGAGAGGTAGAGTTCTTTGAGAATTTGTTGAGTGATAACAATTCTCAAGTACCTACTAGTGATGGAGAGTCTCAGGAGGAGACACCTTCAAAGGTTGTTGAGCAACCCATTGTGCCTCGGAAAAGCCAAAGAGCTAGAAAAGAGAAAGTGTTGGGGTCGGATGAGATTGACTCTCAAAGAATTTCCTTTTACTTAGTAGAAGGAAATAGAGAAGATATTATAAGAAAATTCCTATAGTACTTCAAATAGAGGAGGATCCCAAAACATACAAAGAAGCTATGGCTTCTAGAGATGTTGCTTTTTTGGAAAGAGGCTATCAATGATGAAATGGATTCAATTATGTCCAACCAAACATGGGAATTGGTAGACCTTCCACCAGGATCTAAACCAATAGGGTGCAAGTGGGTATTTCGAAGGAAATATCACACCGATGGCATGATTCAAACCTTTAAGGCTAGATTAGTAGCTAAGGGGTTTAAACAAAGAGAAGGTATTGATTATTTTGATACCTATGCGCCGGTGGCTAGAACAACATCGATTAGGATATTGTTTGCTTTGGCATCAATTCATAATCTATTTGTTCATCAAATGGATGTCAAAACGGCATTCTTGAATGGGGATCTCAATGAGGAGGTCTACATGGAACAACGGGAAGGTTTTGTTCTACTGGGGAATGAAAACAAAGTGTGTAAGCTTGTCAAATCATTATATGGTTTAAAACAAGCTCCCAAACAATGGCACGAAAAATTTGATCATGCTATTCTTTCGGATGGATTTAGACACAACAATGTGGACAAGTGCTTATATTCTAAGACTTGTGATGACTATATGGTCATAGTGTGTCTATATGTGGATGACATGTTAATCTTGAGTGATGACATGAAAGGAATAATAGAAACGAAAAGGTTTCTATCCTCAACCTTCAAGATGAAAGATCTTGGAGAAGTTGATACTATATTGGGTATCAAAGTGAAAAGAAATAGTGGGGGTTATGCTTTGAACCAAACCCACTATATTGAGAAAGTAGTTAGCAAATTTAGTCATCTCAAGATTAAAGATGCTAATACTCCATTTGATTCAAGTATAAAACTTGAAAAGAATGATGGTAGATCGGTGGCTCAACTTGAGTATGCAAGTGCAATTGGAAGTCTTATGTATGCTGCTCAGTGTACTAGGGCTGACATTTCATTTGTAGTTAGTAAACTAAGTAGGTTTACTAGCAATCTAAGCGTGGAACATTGGAAAGCTATTGGTAGAGTTCTTGGTTACCTAAAGAATACCAAAGAACTAAGCCTCTAATATTCAAAGTTTCCTGCTATACTTGAAGGGTATTCAGATGCAAGCTGGATATCGAGTGTGAGAGATAATTTATCTACCACAGGTTGGGTGTTTACACTTGGTGGTGGGGCTGTCTCTTGGGATCCAAGAAACAGACTTGTATATCACACTCAACCATGGAGGCAGAGTTTATAGCTCTAGCTGCAACTGGAAAAGAAGCTGAGTGGCTTAGGGATCTCATGATGGACATCCCTTTTACTGCAAATAATGTGTCAACAGTGTCAATACATTGTGACAGTCAAGCCACTCTAGCTCGTGCGTACAGTGGAGTGTACAATGGGAAGTCTAGACATATAAGCATTAGACATGAGTATGTGAGACAATTGATTCAAAATGGAATCATCTCAATCTCATTTGTGAGGTCAAGTGGAAACTTGGCGGATCCTTTTACTAAACCTCTTACAAGAGATTTAGTAAGGATAACATCTAGAGGGATGAGACTAAAACTCCTTAAATAAAACTCACCAATGATGGTAACCCAACTTAATACTAAGAAATGACTAGTCTTAAGTTCAATGGGTAAAAACAAGTCATTGATAAGTGGGTTGTGGCAGCATTAGAACATGTGAGTTCCGTCTGTGATGATAAATGCTGGTTGTTACCGTTGGAGGGTTAAGCTTAAAGCTTTTAATGAAATTCAGTCTATGTGTGACAAGCATATTAAAGGTAACAAGGATGCTGGAAGAATTTCACCTATGTGAACTTAGGGGTGGTGCCGCCTCTCATGAGAGTTGGAGTTTCTTTCAAGAAAGTTCATGAATGGATTGAGCACATGGCCATAAAAGTGCTAAGCAAGAAAATAATGGGCACTCGTGTGGTTAGTGGAAGTGTGTGTGTTGTTACCGGTTTCGTTACAAGGAATAACTGGTTCAATGCTACAAGCAACCTGGGATTTCAATGGAGCTTTGTGACAATTACACTAAGGTAAAATTCAAATCGAAAGATATTTTATTTTATGCATTTTCACTGTTAAGGTTATAAGGGTTGATGTTTATTTTAACCAAGTGGGGATTGTTATATTTATATAAATATATATATTGTTGGTTAAAAATAAAGTGTAAGAAGAGTTACACTTTTGAAAAATAACCTTTGAAAATAAAGTGTAAGAAGGGTTACACTTTTAATGTGTGAAATAAACACATGATTAAGTTTTGGAATGTTACAAAACTTAAGAGGTATTTACATATATGATTAAGTTTTGAAATGTTACAAAACTTGAAAGGTTAAGGAAGACAATGAGTCTTCTCATCTTTGTAACTTTATAAAACTTAAGAGGTTAAGTGTAAGAGAGTTACACATTTGAGATTAAATCATGTTTAATGTGTGAATTAAACATATGATTTAATTTTTGAATGTTACAAAGATGAAGAGATTGAGGAAGACAATGGGTTTTTTCTCATCCTTGTAACCTTTTTTCAACCCTAAGAGTGCTATATATATGACTTTTCTTCTTTTTGAAATTTTATGCAGAAAAGTGAAAAGGCTTGATCAATCCCAAGACTATTTCCATTAGTTCCCTAAAGATTTCTAGAAGTGGGAGGAAATAGAGTCTTTGGACAAAGTTCCAAGAACTTGTTTGAGCCTTTCTTGTGTTCTTCTTCTTCTTGTTCTTATTTTGCAACTTTGAGAGTTTTATTGTATCAAAGTGAGTGTTTGAGAGTATTTCTTTTCTCCATTGTATCCAAATTTTCCCAACAGCAAGTAAGATCATATTTTGTTCTCAAGAACATATGCATGATAAAAACTGAAAATTTATTTTCTTAATCTTCCTTTAACAAGATGGCATATCATGAATTGACTAAATTTGGCTTATTGCCAAAAGGTCATATGTTCTAAATTTTCAACTGTGAATAAATTGTATAATGTTTCCTTTTGTTTTTTTTGTTTGGCTTGATGACTAAAATGGATTTGCATGTGACTGTTTTTTATAGAGTTGAAAAAAATATATAGTCCTAAAAGCTCACTAATGGAAATTAATGATTTGACAAAACTTAAAAGCAATGTATGTTTATATTTTGGAGAAGCACTTGAAGTTATTTTTATAGAAACACAAATAGATATTTCTCATAAAACAAAATTTTTAAAAAAAAAGAAGAAGAAGGAAACATGCCCATTCAACTAAAAGGTTCTTATCATTGGGAATAGCCTTATATTTCCCTTCTAAAACTCATTTTCTTTCTCTCTCCAAAAATATAATAAATTTATTTAAAAATTCTTAACTCCTTATATCACATTCAAACATCTCATAAACTAATTCCAAGTTATTTGAATCAAGTAATTCATTGAATGTAATGCACATCTTTTTGTTTTTTTCTTCATTTATTTGGGTCTTTTTTTGTTATCATGTTCATTTTAACACTTAAAGTTTCAGCAAAATTTTTTGTTTTAGAATGAACAATATATATTTATATATTTTTTTCCTTTAAAAATGACTTTTGGAGCACATTACAATCACAAACTAGATATCATTTCTTTTCATATAATATAACAATATTATGTTTATTATTGTTAAGACTATTGAAAAGTAGTTGATGCATGGATTAGCCCTTTATACATATAATTTGTCTTATGTTGAGAGAACTATGAAACCATAATATATAAAAAAAAATTGTATATAAGTGTCAAAATCTCATATGTATTTTATTTTTAGCATTACATTTGGTAACTAGGATTATCTTAATATATCTTGTATAATTCCTTCATGATTTCTTCTAATTTTTTTTTCATCAAAGATCATTGTCTATGTTTGAAATTGATTTGTGGCAACATGACCACACAAGAGATGAGTTTTTTCAAAAAGATGGGTTCATTATCCAATGTCATACTCGCCATAGAGTTCAGAAACCAAATACTCCCAAAAATTACTATAAGTCCAATGTGACTTGTTTCTATTTAAAGAAGTTGTTTGCATCATCTTGAGTGATGTTTTGTGTGATGAAGAAGTGCTTGCAGAAGATCAAGAGCTCATGGTAGAAAAGATCTTATCATTTGCAATATAGATTGAGAATAGTCCCACTTAAAGACAACCTATTACCAATGGCAATAGACATTATGGAAATATTGACAATGCGGTGACTTTTTGGGATTCCATGACATATAGCATTCCTGTTAAATCATCCAATCTACCACAAAAGAAGATAAGGCTTGAGAGTCCTTGAAATATCAAGAATAATAGCTTTTATTATTTCTTTCCACGTATGAAAATATCGGTAATCACAGATATATCGATATTTGAGGTATATCGATGGATATTTAAAAAAAAAATATCGATAACCCTAAAATTGATCAAAATTCGTGGAAATGTAAGAAAAATATCGTAGAAATGTAATTAGAAGTATAATAGACATTTTAAAGAATTTGATATATGTATAATATG
Organism: Vitis riparia; assembly: GCF_004353265.1. Taxonomy (NCBI): domain Eukaryota; kingdom Viridiplantae; phylum Streptophyta; class Magnoliopsida; order Vitales; family Vitaceae; genus Vitis; species Vitis riparia. Next base: position 8,009,622 of record NC_048448.1, on the reverse strand, counting down.
ATTTATCATATTTGATGATAATATCATATGTATCGATAAAAAATATAAATTATATAAGTGTGCATTTATTATTAAATTATATAAAAATTATTTCATAATAATATTGTGATATTTGATTATAATATTTCTAATTTAAAAATATATTTAATATTAAAATTATGATTCATTTAATTCAATTATATTAAATGATATAAAATAAATGATGATATATGTACAGTTGTGATATTTAACCATAATGTTTATAACTTGAAAACATTAACCATAATGTTTATAACTTGAAAACATACTTTATGCGTATTCATCTATTTTGGATGCATTTAATGATATAAAAGAAATAATGATAATTTGCATAAGTATTTTTTATTCAAAAATTTATATTTATTTTATATGTAATTATTATATAAAATATGTACATTTAATCAAGTGAAGTTTGGTTGGTCGGCTAGTGTTGGTGGGGGATTGTGGGCATGAGGTTAGGGGTTCAAATCTCCTTGGTTCCATTTCACTTGGATTTTCCCTCATTTCACTTGCATTTTCCCTTGCCTTTCAAAAATTCCAATTCTTGCAATCTCAAACAATTCATGACACCAAAAAGGTGTATTTAAGCATTGGAGTGGTGGAAGGCTCACAATGCTGGGCTGGTGTGAGAGTATGGGTTGGGCTAGTGCTTGGGCCCATTATAAGAGTTTTGGGGAAAAATAAAAAATGAAATGGGGATGATGTGGCATCAATATATCGGGTGCGACTACCGAAATATCATGAAAATGTCAGGGATATATCGGTGAAAAATGACGATTTTAATGGAAATATTGTGGCTCTGATATTTCCTCTGCATGTATTGTGTTGGAGGTTACCGATACACGAACCGATATATCTCGACATTTTCATCCTTGTTTCTCTTTGTGATGCCGCTCCCCTTTTCCTTTCATTTATGCTTATGCTGGAACCTTTGAATTCATTAGATACCGATTCCTAAAAAGTCCTTCCTCCTTTTTTTCTTGCCTATCTTCTTTCATCTCATCTCTCTTGGGGACCATATTTGTATTTGGTCCAATCAGAAATGATTCTATCATTTCTGTATCTGCAATTCAATATACATGAGATATATACCACACATATATGCTTCCCTTCTTCTCATCTTTCTCATACAATTTGAGAATACTCGAACGGTCGATTCTATTTTTCTTAGGAGGTTCGTTTGATATTCAAAAACTGCTTAGCAACAGTCGAACATGTGAGAAATGTTGGGGTGAACCAGAAAAGTTTGAGTACAGCTGAATCTAAGTGTTGGCAAGGTAAGCATCTTGTAGTGAGAGGAGTAATTATAAACCTTATAGACCATTCCCATGGGGGTTATCCTTCACTTGGAAGAAAAAAACCCACAACCCCTTAGGGTTATCCTGCACTTGGAAATAAGAAGTAGAAAAAGGAATAAATATAGCGATAATTTGATTCTTCGTCGCCATAGTAAGTAGTAAACAAGAGAGAAAATTGAATTTGTTTCTTCTTATATTGCTTCAAGAAGATTTGAACGATCTTTGTGAATACCATTTCAGAGGTGATCATTGTCCTTTCAAAGTTATCTCTTCGTATTCTTTTCTCTATCTGTTCCACTAATTCTTTCTCCAATCACCCACCAAAATTCACTTTTTCTGTTCACTCTCTTTTATCCTATATAGAACTTATTGAATTAGCCAAGTGGATCATCATGTTGTCCAAAAACCTAGGTACATGGTGCTATTGTAGGGCCAGAAATGCACCCAGATCAGTGAGAGGAGCAAATTGAGATTGCCATGGCCCCAACAAGTCTTTGTCCACATAAACTGAACCAAACATATGGTTCATTTCAGGTCTCATAAATACATTTTCTTTAATTAAATTCTTTCTGTTAAAAAAGTTTTGAACTCCAAACATGGTGAAATTTACATAGATGATGCTTGATTCAATTATTTTATTAATCTCATTCTCATTATCATCTGATTCACTGATTAATTAATTAAAGCTTTTAATCAAAGTGGTATGGTTCTCTGATGGCTTTCTTATTGCTCAACTAATATAGGCACTATAAATACGTAAAGTTGCTCCTCAAGTCTCATATATTTAACTTAGAGCTTCACAGAGATGGGAACAGAGCAAATCCCAGAAGTGTTACTGAACTCTGGCCAAAAGATGCCATTAATTGGCATGGGAACAAGTGCCATGCCCCAGCCACCGCATCATCATCTCACCTCCATTCTTGTCGATGCCATTAAGGTGGGCTACCGCCATTTTGACACTGCTGCCTCCTATGGCTCAGAAGAATCTCTTGGCCAAGCTGTTGCAGAATCTATAGAGAGAGGCCTCATCAAGAGTCATGATGAAGTGTTCATCACTTCAAAGCTATGGTGCAACTGCAACCACCATGACCTGGTTCTCCCAGCCCTCAACAACACACTCCAGTAATTAACTGTTGACATTTCAGTTGCATTATTGAAATTGATAGTGTATAAGGTTTGTTATATGTATTGGTTGTTGTTTTGTGAATATGAAGGAAGCTGGGAATGGAGTATGTGGATCTTTATCTGGTGCATTTTCCGTTGAGGTTGAAGAAAGAAGCTGTAAGCTTTGAGTTTGCAAAGGAGGATATCTTCCCCAGCTGGGACATGAAAGGGACATGGGAAGCCATGGAAGAGTGCTGCAGATTGGGCCTAGCCAAGTCTATTGGCGTAAGCAACTTCAGTAGCAAAAAGCTCTCTCAGCTTCTCCAATATGCTACCATCCCTCCTGCTGTTAATCAGGTTTACAAACAGGCGTGTTCTGTGGCATAAATATAATTGGCAGAGGTAGTTCATGGCTTGATGAAACTGAATGTTGTTTCAGGTGGAAATGAACGCAGTATGGCAACAGGTGAAACTGAGAGAGTTTTGCAGAGAGAAGGGGATTCATGTGAGTGCATGGTCTCCATTGGGAGCAAATGGAGCCATGTGGGGCTCACTTGCAGTGGTTGAGAATCCACTTCTCAAAGAAATCTCTGCTGCAAAAGGGAAGAGCTTGGCACAGGTACTTACAAATCTACATAAACTCTTTCTAAAACCATGAACTGGAGACAATACTTTGATTGCTTTTCGTTTTCTATGGAAGCAGCTTCAATGATGAATGACTCCTGAAACACACTGGCCTACCCTACAAAAAAACATTCGTTTAACATAAGAAAAAGCCCAAGACACAAGCAACTTATATCATCCTTCAACTTTTAATACGAGTGGAAGTTTTCGGCTGTTTAGTAATTGTTTTTTAACTTACAAGAGATGTGAAAAACTTTTGATTTCTTAAGAATTTGTCCTAAAAATTAGGTTTTGTTTTAAAATAATTTTGCCAAGCTTTTAGTTTTTCTAATAAGAATTGAAAAGATAGAGAATGCTTTAAAAACTTTTATATGATATAAAGTATACAGTGCCATTACTAAGAATTTTCATATTTGATTTCATGAAGAAATAAAAAATTATTTTTAAAATGCTTAAAATTAGTGTGACTTCTCCTTTTTTGTACAAATAAAATTTTTCCAAATGATTTTCAACCTTTAAAATAGCATAACTACATTTTTTTTTTTTTTTTTTTGTAAAAGTCTATATCAAACCTTATAGATCTATAACTTCCATCCAATAAGCTTTTTGTAATGCCCACACCTTCTGTTTTCTTATCCCAAGTGATTGGAAGGACGTCCCACGGAGTAAAAATATGCTACTAGGGAATTCCATGGCTTTTTGTAGTGTACACATGTTCTGTTTCCTTATCCCAAGCGATTAGAATTTGTAATTCTATGCGATGGGGAACTCAAATGTAAAAAATAGTTTTTTAACATATTTTTTTTTCCTTAAAAGTATTATATATTTATATACATTCCAGAACTTTTAACATTCACTGTGTTTTCAATTATTTTTCATAGCAATCGATGCTACCTTAAATTTATTATTAAAAATATTCTATTTTCGGATTTGTTAATACAAACAAATGTTGGAGAAATGCAGGTTGCATTGAGATGGTTGCACCAACAAGGGGTGAGTATTTTAGTTAAGAGCTTCAATAAGGAGAGAATGAAGGAAAATCTTCAAATCTTTGACTGGGAACTCTGTGATGATGAGCTCGCAAAGATTGAGCAGATCCCACAGCGCAGGGGTTTTTCTGGGCAAATGTTTGTTCATCATGATGGAATTTATAAATCCTCGGAGGAGCTTTGGGATGATGATGCATGACATGCTGAAAATGAGAACAAATTATCAGTACACTCTCGTTATCTATTTGGAGATCATCTTGATCTTCAGTAGAAATCCCTGTGATTTCTTCCACCATCAAACGACCATGGATTTCGTTGAAATATCAGCGTAATTTCGGATATCGGTGGTGGTCAATGGCCGATATGAAATTAGTCACCGATTATTGGTTGAACAGAATTTTGGCAAAAAATCGGTGAAATTGTTGATATATCGGCCATTGGTAATGATGTAATCAATTATGAAAAAATATTTCCTAAATTGACAATGTAATCAATACATACTATGTATTCTAGGTAGTCCAATCATAAAAAAAAACAATAATGTAAAAAATTATGAAAAATAATGTGCTAAATCGATAATGTATTTGATAGATACTATATATGACATGTTTATAGGTATAATTTTCAGTTTGGTTGGATTTATTATCAATTTTAAAAAAATGAAATTGCAGACCCATTGGATCTATTTTGGTTTTATGTTTACTATTTAAAAAATCAAAATTATTAAAAGAAATTTTAAATTTTGATTATGGGTTTGTGAGTGTTAAACTAAGTTGGTAATTTCGGACAAAATATTTAAGTGTCTTTTAACTCGATTTTTCCAATTATGAAATTATTGGGTTTGGGTAAAAATTCATTTTCTTCTTGTGTGGATTTAAGAAGAGGCTAAGATCGAGCTTAGTGTGGACTCTAAGTATGCTCTGAAAGAAGAAGGTGCGAAGCTGAAAGTGAAAAGACGTTGGTCAACCGAGAAGGATTGGTAAGCTTGAACTAGACAAAACTTTGTGTTTAGTTTTTGTTCTTCATAGTAGACGTTTTCGATCTTGTAGGCCTATGATTTTTTATGTTTTTTTTTAAGGTTTTTCACATTAAAATATGGTGTCCTTGTCTCTTTTTCTTATTTTACTTTTTGATTAGTCTTCAATTTTTTATATAATTGGTTATTTGTGCATATATATTGAATAGAAGAAAGATGAGTTGAAATAGATGTGATTATTCATTAGATATCTTGAATAATTTTTTTGTTTATTTTGATTAATGATATCTTATAGTAATTAGAAATGAGTTAAGGAGAAAATTGTTTGTATGATTAATTTTGGGGAGTGTTACTGCATTTGCTTGTAACTTGCATTTGAAATTTGTTGGGGGAGTGTTGCTACATTCATATTTGTACGTGATATTTACTTTATATTAAAAAGTGTTTGAAGAGAAAAGAAGAGAATTGTAAAAATTTCTAAGATTAAATAAATTGTTTTGGAAGACTTTTTTACATTGTTCAAGAACATCTATTCACCCCACCCTACTTATAATCCATCTTTGAGATTCACTTTTAGGGTTCAATTGGTTTTTATCAATTCAATTAATTTTTTAGGCATCCCTAATAGAAGCAGTAATCAAGTTCATCTAAGTTGATGTTATTAACCTGAGTGTTGTAATAGTTGCCACTTGTCACTTGTTATGCCTTTCCTCCATCAACAGTCCATCCTCATAAATCATTTAGCTGGAAGCGGAGAAGTCTGCAAGGAAGAGGTCAGAAACATGAGTAGAGGAGCAATAATAGCAAGGCATCAGTTACAGCCTTACAGGGTCAGATAGGTCAGAGTCAATGCACAAATCTACCCTTAGACCTTAGTAATATCAACCGAGCTACTTTTTTCCATATGCCAACAAACATGCTCAAGCTTTGATTGAAGATGGCAGAAGGATGCTGAATGTTCCCACATCAACCCTATTGTTTCCTAACTCCATAAAGCTATGGCCTAGCTCATTAACCAGTACATAGGCCCAAGAGTGGAACACCAGTACCTTTGATTGGAGTTCCTCATGGAACACCAGGTCAACTGTCGGTCTTAGGCTCTCTATGTCATGCATGAAACTGCAGGGGTGATTCTTTTGGATTTGGTATAAATATGCCAGCATAGCATTGGCTTATCCACTCAGTGCGGTACAGAAAAGCATACTCCTAACTCGTAAGTTATATATACGTACTAGGAAAATCAACAGAGTCAGAGACCCACCCTCTGCTCTTCTTCTATCTATATCTTTGGCCCACAAGGATGGAGCTCAGAAACCAAATCCCAGGAGTGTTGCTGCGCTCTGGGGCAGGAAATGCCTTTGATAGGCATGGGAACAGCAACTTCTCCCTTCCCACAACCTCACCGGCTCACCTCCATCCTTGTGGATGCCATTGAGGTGGGCTACCGCCATTTTGACACTGCTGCTCACTATGCTTCCGAAGAGCCTCTAGGCCGAGCTATGGCAGAGGCTGTGGCCAGAGGCCTCATTAAGGGTCGAAGTGAAGTGTTCATCACTTCAAAGCTACGGTGCAAGGACAACCGCCCTGATCTCGTTCTTCCAGCCATCAACAAAACACTCCAGTAATCAACTATTAACATTTTAGCTGAATTTATTGAAATTAGTAGTTGAATTCGAGTTTGTTATACTGACATGTATTGGTTTTTGTTTTCTGAACATGTAATTATACATGAAGTAAGCTGGGAATGGAGTATGTGGATCTTTATCTGGTGCATTGGCCTGTGAGGCTGAGGAACGAAGCTCCAGACAAAGGATTTCGCGGGGGAGGATGTTGTTCCATTGGACATGAAAAGGGACATGGGAGGCCATGAAAGAGTGCTGCAGATTGGGCCTGGCCAAATCTGTTGGAGTCAGCAACTCCAGTTGCAACTATTTACTAATGGTAAAAGACAAAATGAAATAAACACGAAAATTTTCAATATTTTAATGTTATTTTTTAGAATAATTCTCATTTTAACATCATTTTTTGATATAGGTTGTGTCTTGATATTGAAAAATTGAAAGAGATTTAGAACTCATCATGTGAGAAAAACTGTTAAAGACTTCAATTATTAGAATAAAACTTAGATTAATCACTAAGAAGATGATATTCTTAATATCTGTCCAATCTTTTAATTGGAAAGGTGATTAAATTATTTATAAATAAAATAAAATAAATATAAAAGTGTTATTAATTAATTTACTAGCCTCACAAATTTTGTATGATTTAATTTTAAATCATGTGCCCTCATTTAAAAAATAATTAAAGAATATATTTAAATGCCTTTAATTTATGAAAATTAATTTGAACAAATGAATTAAAGTATGTATTTGATATCGTACTATTCAATATATAAATATACTTAATTTTAAAAAATTTGATAATTAAATAAGTTATTATATAAATTTAAAGTTAATTACAATCTATTGGCCTGCCTTGCCCTGGCTCATGGAAATACGCCCAATGAAACCGAAGTTTTTAAGCCTACCATTTTTTTGGGCCTGACTGGCCTTAAATTCTACTCAAATGGTGAAATGTTAAAAACCTTATGGATTGTCCGAAATGGTAAGAAAAATATTCTTAATTTCTGGATTTCCGTACATAAAGACACATTATAGTATCGTTTCTAGTTTTTACACACAATGATATATATATATATATATATACCCACGCACTTGTAAGTTGAGCATAAGAGATGGGCAAGTAAAGTACTAAACATCAACAACACAATGGGGTGCAGCTCCTTCCTCCATATCATCGAGGGTCGGTTTGAGAAGGGCCTTGGCAGCAGTTTTGAGTTGGGAGAGAGCATCTCTGGAGCTGATGCGTCTATCTGAAGTGTCCACGGTGCAAGATAGCGCAACCCCAATGACAGCAATCAGACATTCGTGCTGCACTTCCTCGCTTATTGGGTGTCCTTCATGTTGAAGATCTCCGGTGGGAAGCAGCAGCTCAGGGTCCACCACTTGCCTTACGTTTGTTGGGAAAGCTGATTGAACCCACTGGGCTAAGGTCAGTCCCCCAAGGAAGCTCTCATGGGTTGGGCTTTTCCCTGTAAACATCTCTAACAACATAACTCCATAGCTGTACACATCTCCGGATGTTGTTGGTTTCCCTCCCAGTCCGTACTCTGCATTAACCAATTTTGTGGAGAGTGTTAAACTCAGGCGACATGACTATTAGTGTACAATAAAAAGATCAGGTGTGTTAGTTGTTACTGCTAACCTGGAGGTATGTATCCTATGGAACCCTGAGACCGTGAGTGGAGGCTATTGACTGTTGATCGGCCGCTCTGTCCATCAGTAACCTGGCCAACCCGAAGTCCCCTACCTTGGCGGTCATGTCTTTGTCCAACAGCACGTTGCTTGGCTTCAGATCACAGTGGGCGATGGGAGTTTCAGAGTCATGGTGCAGGTAATCCATGGCGCAAGCAACGTCAATGGCTATCTTCAATCTCTCTACGAGATTCAGCGCACATCCACTTGCGTGCCTTCTCGTTCCCTTGATCCAGTCTTCCAAGCTCCCATTGTGCATGAAATCATAAACCAGAGCCAGAAATTCTACATTCTTAAAGTCCAAACTGGAGCATGAGGTGATCAGCTTCACAAGATTCCGGTGCCTTACGTTCCTCAAAGCCTGACACTCGGCGAAGAAACTCTTCCATGATCCATTTCTTTGGATGTCAAGCACCTTGATTGCGACTGCAGTACCTTCTGTAAGATACCCTTTGTAAACTGACCCGAAGCTCCCTTTCCCGATCAGATTTTGCTGGTTGAAATTCCCAGTTGCCATGCGTAGATCATCATAAGAGACCACTTGGTGCAGCACTTTAAATGACTCCGACGTGATCGGCAATTTCTTTGCTTTGCTTTTCTTTAGATAGGCTAACACACCGATTGCCAAGCATATTGCTATCGCTGAAGCGATTATAAGTATAATATGAAAGACAGCAAATCTTCTTCCATGGCCTTTTGTACAGGCCAAATTCAAGCAAAGCTTTGAGTTTCCTTCAATATGAACACGGGAGAGATTTTTAAAGACTCCCTCGCTGGGAACAACTCCTTCCAGGTTGTTGAAAGAGAGGTTTAGTAATTGAAGGGCCTGAAGTTCTTGGAGACTGCTGGGTATTGAGCCAGTGAGTTGGTTTGTAGAGAGGTCAAGTATTTCCAAGCCCCTCACTTCCCCCAGAGTATCTGGAATAGAACCTGAGAATTTGTTGTTTGCCATGAACAATTCCTCTAAGCTCTTACATTTGCTAATGGATTCGGGAATGCTTCCAGATAAATGGTTGTGAGAGAGGTCAATTGTGACAACACTTTCGAGTGCTTCAACTTCTTGAGGCAAAGGTCCAGTCAGAGAGTTCTTGGATAGATTCAGCAGAGTGCTCAAACCGGGAAGGCCGAGAATCTCCTTGGGTATGCTTTCATTGAGCCTGTTATTGGATAGATCCATTGAGAGCAATCTCTGGAAGTTAGAAAAATTTGTGGGTATTCCTCTCACCAATCTATTGCTAGATAAATCAAGCTGACTCAATTGTCGGAGATTGCCAAGGGAGCTTGGAATTCTGCCGGAGATATTATTGGAAGCCAAATACAATTCCTGCATCTCCCCAAGTTCACCAATTTCTGGTGGGATTTCACCAGAAATAAGATTATGGCTCAAATTAAGCAAAGCCAAGCTGCTAAGATGACTGATTGAGGGTGGTATACTACCGTAGATCTTGTTCTGACCCATATGTAAACTTGTGAGAGAAGTAGAAAGATTACCAATAGATTCTGGAATCACACCCTCCAGAAAATTGCCATCAATGGCAAGGAAGTTAAGATGGGTACTGTTTGTCAAAGAAGTAATGAAATCGAGACCCTGATCACCTGAGCTTTTAATCCGATTGTACCCAATATTGTACATACGCAGCTGCGGAAGATTCCCCAGACCTGATGGCACTGATCCTTCCAAAAGGTTGTGTGCCATCCGAATGACATTAATGTTGGTGAGATTGTGCAAAGATCCAGGAATTCCACCAGTGAATTTATTGATGCAGAAATTGAAGATGAGAAGGTTTGGAAGCCTATCTCCAACATCACTAGGAATTTCGCCCCAGAGGTTGTTGGACGCCACAGCCAAATTAACCAGCGAAGTGATGTTGTATATGGATGAGGGGACAGTGCCCTCCAGCTGATTAATGGTTAGATCGAGTTCTTTCAAATTCTGAAGGCGACCCAAATCATCAGGAATCCTGCCACCCAAATTGTTGGTGCCCAAACTTAGCGTGTCCAGTGAGGAAAGGTTGCTGATAGAAGGCGGAATATCACCAACAAGCTGATTGCTACCCAGTTTGAGGATTTCCAAATTTCTGAGACGGCCGAGCTCTGCAGGAATTGTACCCGAGATTTCATTTTCCTTCAAGTCAAGGATCTCGAGCTCTAAACACATAGTTATGTTGAGTGGTATCGCACCTCTGATGTGGTTAGAGCTCATGTTCAAGACGCTCAAGCGGGAAAGGTCACCAACCTGATCAGGAATGGTTCCTGTCAATTGGTTATCCTGTAGCTCAAGAGAGCTAAGGAAGGAGAGATTCCCAATATGCGGGCTTATGGTGCCTGTTAGCCCAAAGCCTGAGAGATCAAGGCCAGTGACCCTATCCCTGGACTCATTGCATAAAACACCAGTCCAGTTACATGGGCTGGAGTTGTTAACATTCCATGAAGAAAGAGTCTCCGAGGATTCGCTGCTCAAATGATATTTAAATGAAAGCAATGCCTCCTTGTCGGTGTTAAGGCTCAAGGAAGCTGAACACACAATACGAAATGAGCTTAGGGAGGACAGAAGAACGGCAAAAACAGCATAGTGAAGAATTAAAATGAAACCCATGTATGCTGGTTTCATTTAGTTTGGAAGAGGAGAAGATGGAGGGGTGGAGGGGAGGAAAAGATGTGATTTTGATGAAGCACTACATATTCCCCTACTCATATATATATATATATATATAAGCGATCACGTATATGTAATAAATCTGAAAAGCAAACAGATTTTCCATGGCACGCAATAGAAATTTTCAACGACTTCAGCCTCATCTTATGCTGAAGGCTTTCCAAATCAGGACTGGGTCAGCATGGAAGACTTTGCCTCCACAACTGGAAGTCGTCTACCCGGTAAGTCCATAATTTGAGCGCCAACGGCACTTGAATGAATTGACAACAAATTGAACCTTTTTCACATGCAATCTCTCGCCACGGCTCCAGCTCTAGAAATAACAAGTTCTTCTCACATACAATTTTGGTTGAGCTTGCCCCCCATCTAAACGGAATACACATATCAAAATTATAAACATTAGTTCCATCCACAACAACAGATTAAAAGTGAGAAGAAGTTGGTTCTCTACATCAATATTGCATATGCCCAAATCACAGTGACGAAGGCCACGTAGTGGGATCATACTCAGGGGTCTAAGGAACGGACCCGATTCTCAGACTTGCTCCACTCACCGAGTTCCACCCAGAAGAAGTGAAAATTTGTCAAACACGGAGACACTAACATAGGTAGAATTTAAGGTCGACCTACCTCCCCACCAAGGAACTGAGTTTTTCCACAAATGAACTTGGGTTGATCACGTTTCTGTGAGACCTCATACTGGGTCTCACTTTCATGAATGCATGCGATGTCATTGCCGTTATTGTAGAAAGAGCACGCAAATGATGATTCTGAGCCACACGGCAAGTCCCTACAAAAACAGTTCTGGTACATTTAAGATTTAACTTACACAATTGATACAAAGATAAAAGATATAAGATATTAAGAGACAATATAACCTTTAAATTTTCATATATTAACTTTAATTGATTTTAAGGATATAAAATAGTGATGCATTAAAATATCCATTGACTTTTTTTTTTTTTATATAAATAATTGAAAATCAGATTATTTTCTATTTTAAATTATAAATAAAAAAATACCTTCAAAAACTATTTTAAAAAATACTTTCTAAAAAAAATGGTAATATGATTTTTATTTTCTATATTTTCTTTTTGAAAAAATATTTAATTAAAAAATGAAAACTATTTTTAAAAATAAAAATTGAAAACCTTGTTTAGTACTATTTTTATATGAAAATAATAAAAAGAATTAAATTTCATTATTATCCATTAATTATTTTAATAATAATAAAAAATATATAGTATGTTTACAATCAAGCAAAAGAATTGGTCAATTATGTCTTTTTTGTATGACTATCTTTTACATGAAAAATAATTAAATAATTAAATAACTAAATTATATATATTTATTACTCTTTTTAATTTTATTTTCTTTATTTATTTTTTGTCTAATAGAAAATTTTAATATATCCATAATTAATAAACTAATAGATTAATTGTGCACATTTTGATCTATTAAAATAAATTATTTTCTAATTTAACTAAATAAAATGAAATAAGTAAATAAATTTGGGGTTAGTTCTATTTTTTAACATATCCTATATTAATATTTTTTTACGGTTAAATAAATTTATTATTATTAATTTCTTTAATTCCAAAAATAAAATGAAATAAATAAATAAATTTGGTATTTTCTAACCAATCTTATTTTATATTTCTTATGGTTAAATAAATTTTTATTATTTTTTCTTTATTTTCAAAAATAAAAGGAAATAAATAAATAAATTTGGCTTAAATAATAGTTTTTAAGTAATTTTTTTGTCTTATTTTTAATTACATTTTGCATTGAAAATAAAATAAAATAACATTTTATTTGTTTTAATTATTTTAAATGTCAAACTATTGGGAATATAGTTTTACACACTCACGTATACATAATTTATGTATATATATATGAAATTTATACCATTACACAAGACTATTATACTAATTTTATAAGGGTGTACAAGACTGTACATTTTGAACAATTTTTTTTTTTCTTGTTATCTAAGGATTATACGCCCTCCTACTACAATTTCTTTCATTTCACGTACTTTATTTAACTCGTATATAACAATTCAAATACTTACCATAATAATGATGTTTTTACGTTTTATATCATTTTCTAAATCAAACCATTTGAAAATATGGTTCACATATCATATGTGAGCACATGTGGATGAAATTGTACCATTGTACAAGGGTGTTATACTAACGGTATAAGGTAAATGTTCAATTGGACAAGACAAATGTTCTAACTGTATAAAACAAATGTTCTAATTATACAAAGGGTATATAAGACTATCATTTGTGAAAGATTTCAATCAATTTTGAATAACTTTTTTTTTGTCTTGTCATCTAAGGATTGCACACTCTCAAGGTACACATTCCTCTATCACACACTCATCTTATACACTTGACTTAACTCGCATATGACAATTTGAATACTTATCCCACTAATGATGTTTAAAAGAAAATTTTGTTTTTCCATTTTTCATTATTTTTTGGATCAAACCAATGAAAACATGGTTAACCTACCTATGGTTATACATTGAGTATGAGATACTATATGGAATTTGGGTCACTATACAAGGTATTTACACTAAGTGTACATAACAAATATACTAACTATACAAGGGTGTACAAGTCTATTATTTGTGAAGGAATTTAAGTGATTTTGAAAAACTTGTTTGTTTATTTCTCCTAACCAATGATGAATGACATTCCTGACACATGTTGGTTAAATATATATTCATCTCATGCATTTTATATAACTTGTATATGATCATTTGAATAGGTATCTCACATATGATGATTGTAGAACAAAATTATACAACAATTTTTCTTCTTTTTTAAAACCAAACTAATGTAAATATGGTTAACCGACCTATTGTTAGATATTCATGAGACGATGTATGGAATTTGACTTATTGTACAAAGGTACTACACTAGCTGTACAAGACAAATTTACTAATTGTACAAGAGTGTACAAGAATACTTTTAGTTAAGAATTTCAAGTGATTTTGAAAAACTTTCCCATTTTTTCCATTCAAGGATTTTTCCCCACTTAAATTCTCTCACTCAAGAATTGTTTTGAATTTATTTTTTAATTTCATCATCAAAAATTTGTAATTACACATTTTATTTTTGTAGTTTTAGCAATGTTATTTCTTTCCACTATTTTTTTGTGTGAAATTTTATCCAGAAGAATCTATATTTAAAATTATAATCATATTTATCAAATTTTTTTACTAAGATTATCTTTAATTCTTTTAATATATTTGTACTCATTTATTTAAAAAAAATGAAAAACTATTTTTTTGTAAACATGTTCTATTACCTTTCAAGTAAAAAATTAAATAAATTTGAAATTCAATAAAAAAAATTAAATACCACAAAATTTTATATAACATATTTTATTTGAAATTTAATTTCTAAAGTTTCACAAAAAAATTGTATTGACAATTTTCTTGTTGTAAGTCAAAATACTTTGCATTAGTTTATCAAGATAAGAAAAATTATTAATATAATATTATAACTTCATATCTTAGTTATTTTTTAATAAATTTATCTTTTTAAAAATTTTAAACTAAAAACATTAAAAATTAAAAAGCTAAAAGGATATATATCAATTATTTTTTTTAAAAAAATATGGCTAATGTGGAAAATATAAAAAATAATTAAGAATAAGAGAAAAATATAAATGAAAGGATAATATAAATTTAAAATAAAAATGAAAATTAAACTAAATGATATAAAATATTTGGATGAAAAATCCCAAATTTTTTATCCTTGCTTATAATAAGTGTAAAAAGATTTAATATATTTAAAAATGAAACAAAAAAAATATTATTGTTTTTTATTTAACATAAAATAGAAATATAGATTAAAAGAAAAAAAAAAAAAAAAAGTTAGAAATGAGTAATACGTAACAAGGAATAGAAAGAAAAGAAAAAAAAAAAAAATTCACACTCACTATACGGCTATGTAGGGGTTAAGGGTATTTTAGGGATTAATGAAAGGTAATATCCATCAACTTAATTTTTACACTTTAAAACTGAAATAACTCGTCAATAAATAAAATAAATAATTATTATATTACGAATATATTATTTTTAAAGATATTCATCAAATATATAAGTTATAATTCCATTTTATTTTTTAAATGCGTCACTTTTTTTTTTCTTCCTATTCACTCTTTTCTTTCCATGAGACTCATGGGCTGTGGTTGCCAAAGCCAAACGCACCAACGAAGAAATGTAGATGATTAGTGGTGAAATGAAGTAGCCTCAAATTCTGAAGACGACCCAAATTAATCACCAGGTATACTGCCACCCAGATCATTAGTGCCTAAATTTAATGTGATGAGAGATGAAAGGTATCTTCCAAATTTTTTGAGACGGCCGAGCTCCGGATGGGAATTGCTCTAGAGATTTCATTTCCTGTCAAGGCATGAATCTTGAGCTCTGAACACGTAGTTATGTTCAGTGGTGTTGCACCTTTGATGTGGTTAGAGCTCAAGCGGAAAAGCGCACCCATTTGATCAGGATTTAGGAATAGTACCTTTAAATTGGTTCTCTTGTTGAGGGAAGCAAAGATTGCCAACATGGCCGGACTTATGGTGCCCTCATAATCCAAGGGCCAGAGAGTTGAAGATCGATGTCCGCCTTGTCGTCAGTGACCTCATAATGAAGCATTAAAACGAAACCCATGTATTCTGGTTTCATTCAGACTACAAAAACAGAAGAGATAATGCACTATCAGAGCCAAGGGAAAGATGTGACTGACAAATATTTGACTATCTTCCATGGCTGCTGGGGAAAATGGACATCTTCCAAAGCCTCCCACAGTCGATAAGACTTTGAATAGTGGGGATGTGTTCATGTACATCTGAGAAAACATCGATATAAAGCGATCTGATCATATAAAATTACCTATGCATTTTGAAGTCCTAATTCTTTCTTTTGCCTCTCACACTATATTAATTTTGAATTAGGGGCTTGCCTCTTTCTCTCTCTACCGCCTGTGTCTATCGCGACAGAAGATTGATTTACTGGAGGCATTTACTGCATCGATGACATGACTTGACGCGGAATCAAAGTGTGTGTTTCCACCACTGGAATTTGGTGATGACTATAAAAATTACATTTTCAACACTTTCTGGTCTTCCCGAATACCAGAAGTGTACGTATTTAATTGAATGGGTCCAATCCATTGAATTGTTTCATTCAACTCAACTTTGTGTATCCAATATGCCAAGAAAGCCCATTGAATATATTACATGATCATGTTGATTGGTGTACGATTTTACTGATTTTCGCTAAAATTATATATAAAATTTAAAAATTGTGAAAATATTAACCATAAATTCAAAACTGATGAAAGCAATGCTTTATGTATGGAAATTGATCGAGTCAACATTGCAACTTGTGAATTCACTATAACACTTCAGCTGAGTCGCAGTGGCTATTCTTCTTTTCTAACTTTTGAACACCGAGCTACTTGGATAAATAAAATTTAATGGCACCCACCGCCATTGCTAACGGATGTGATGACCTTCAACCTTTTTAAAAATCATCTTTAATATTGTTTCATAATTGTTGACTTCAAAGGTGTGGAAGACTTAATTGCATCCAACTGCATAAAATATCTGAGGATACATCATTGGGTCAACCCGAAAGTGAGACTATTCAAATTAAGATGGATGAATCCCAGGTGGGCAGGCAATGGCTTCAAAGGTGTGGAAGACTTAATTGCATCCAACTAAATGAGTGGGAATTGAAGACCCCATAAAATGGCTGAGGTCCGAGGATACATCATTGGGTCAACCCGAAAGAGAGACTATTCAAATTAAGATTGATGAATCCCACGTATATAAACCTTCATCTTTTATATTATATATACGTACGTGAAGCTAAGGACGGGGATCATAGGTTTGATTTGAATAGATCTTCATGGCCTCAGCTAAGCCTTTCCAGTACCCTTTCCCAGTGGGAATTTCAACCTCCTGTGATACGTGGAAGTATATGACAGAAGATTATGTATATGTATTCCATGTGTATGATGCATGAGATGATCAAATTTATCCAAATAAATAGAAACAACTACTAGTAATATTAATTAAATTTCTTATAAGATTATAGGAGGGTAAAAAAACAATCATTTAAGTTACCTTACTATTTCTAAACACTCAACAAGGTATAGATAGAGAAATAACAACCACCGCCAGTAAAGGCAAAAACAAAGTATAAACATCACACGTGATATCTGTGTACCATGGATGGATATGTTGATGATTCATGGTGTGAACTGAGACAGAAACAGTTCAAGTAGTGCCGGTCCCCGGGGCTGTGCTGCAGGATAGGAGCCATTCCCTGCCAACATATCTGACTTGTCACAATTTATTTGTAAAATCGCTTAACTAGGACTCCCAAATTCAACTCTACCATGTTGCGAAGAGGTAAATTAAGTCCATGATTACTGTCCGGACTTTACTATCAAAGGAACTTCTACTCAATATGCAAAACTACAGCTTTCCGTAATAGCCCTATGGAGACCCTCCGAAGGATGTGTTGCTTCACCTAGGGGTTATACTTTCATTTGCACCATTTTCGTTGACAGGATGAATCTGATGGGCGAAGAGAGCTGGTGTTTGATGCAATTTAGCTACGTGAAATGAAAACTTATTTCAAAGAATAGACGATGTTAGTGAAGTACCTGCTGTCGGATAAAATTCAGCCCATGGAGAAAGGTTGACATCGATAGCTGGGCCAAACTGAGGACGCTGCACATTATTATCTTCCTCCATCCCGCTGCTCGGGCTCATGTGATCCTCAAGATGAATGTTTTGTCCTGGAAGGAGGGTTGAAGATGGCGGTAAGATTTCAACCATGCGCTGTGGTTGCTCTCTGCGAAAACAAGAACAAATAAGGAGCAAGAAATTATGGCTTCTGTCGTCAGGTAAAAGAACTTATGCATATTAATGCTAACAGGACTTCTTTTTTTTTTTTTTTTTTCCCTAGTATAACTGTGTAAGCACCTCATTGGGAGGAGACCGTTGGAATCCAAAAAATTCAGGATCTGCACTTGTGGGTCTCTTGGTGGGAGCCAATCCAACATATTGTTTGGATTTCCTGAGATAAAACCATTTACATTTGCAGTCTCCGGAGGCAGATGCACCTGATTGCAACCACAACTTAAGTACTTCAGATTTTTTTTTTTTTTTGGACAGAAATAAATAGAATTGCCATTGTTTTTTTTTTCTTTCTAAATCGTCCACTTCATCCATTTCATCAGCTATCTTCCCTTTCTGGGGAGATATCAAACTGATTGAACAAAGAAAAGTTTAAGAAGACAATCTCCACATACTTGGGCAGTTGGCTGCGGCTCTGTAGTATTATACTTTTCCTCCAAAGCTTGCTGTTATGCATGTAATGAATTCGGTAAGTTGCTAGCATATAAGATTGGGTTTACTTGGGGAGGAATATGAATAAGCAATAGATTTTACCTTCTGAAACCGAACCTGTTTCAAGGTTTCCTCAAGGATCTGCTCCCGGTACTCAACCTCTCTCACTGTGGTGATCTCAGAAGGATCACCTTCAAATATCCTTTAAAAAGAGTGAGATTATGATGGTATGAAGCTTGTTGATTTCCTATCTCTTCTATAAAGGTTGCTGTAGTTTAGGGTTTTAGCTACGGGTAGATGAATAATATAGAAATGGTATACCTTAGTCGTTTCTGCATATCATCCAACTGGGACTTATATTTGAGGATCTCTTGTTGAATCTCCTGTAATCCATGTAATAATTTAGTCTTTGTAGCACAGAAAAAAGCTGAAAATCAAATCAGTTCTCATGCATAAAATACCTCGAGTTGGGAATCTGTACTCATCGGGCTGCTCCACGCAACAGCAAGAAAAAATAGTAGTAGTAAAAGCATAAGAAGCGAGCAAATTAGCAAAAAGTGGACATTATTGACAAACCCCAAATGAACAAAAACTTGGGAATGAAGTCATCAAGATAAATTGAGAAATTAAGCAGGGGGCTTTGCAAAGAGGAAGGATCTTAACCTGGCTGCAGCTTGATAGGTTCGATTAGCTTCACTTTTCAACTTACCAAGAGCCCTTTGTAGGAACTGCAAAAAAATGAAAAATTCATCATTTCTAACAAATTGGCAACAAGCCCTAAAAGTATGGCAGCCCGCTGAATGATAATATCTAGGTAGGAAGTGCTCACCTCTTGATTATGCAGCCTTTTTTGTTGCACGTAAAAGCACAGTTACATCCATATCAGAGAGAGAAAAAGCCATCAACATCAGCACAACAAAAAAGATATTTCTATGTAAAATTACTAGAACCAAGATAAATCCTTACCGGCCTCGTTCATGTTCAGGAAGATTTACATACCGAGTCATGATCTCTTCGATGCTTCAACAAATCAAAAACCAAATCAGGTCACTTATGAACAATCAAATAGATTTAGTTGAAACATATATGGATGAGAAGACATGATCATTTATTTAAAAAAAAAAAAATGGGAAGAGAAGAAAAGAGAAGAAGATACGGTGAATCCATATCTCCAGCAGACCTCTTATTTCCAGAGAAGAGGCTGACTCTTCCAGATGGGGAAAACATGATGAGAGCCACATCAACATCACAGAGAACAGAAAGTTCATAAGCTTTCTTGATAAGCCCATTTCTCCTTTTTGAGAAGGTGACCTGCCTATTCGTTGTGTTCTCAATTTTCTTGATTTGAAGCTTCACCCTCCCCATCTCTGACCTCTTTAATTTTTGAGGTTTATTTCCTTTTCTTGGAAGCCCACAGTACTCTTTGAGGAGGATGAGTTTTATAAGAAGCAGTGAATAGGGAGAGAATCAAATCTGTCACTCTCAGATGCCCCCCTGAAGATATAAAATTAACAAACCTCACAAAAGTAAATCGCCGCGTTTGGGAACTAATGGAGGAAGAAAAAGG
The DNA here is from genome assembly GCF_004353265.1 of Vitis riparia. Lineage (NCBI taxonomy): Eukaryota > Viridiplantae > Streptophyta > Magnoliopsida > Vitales > Vitaceae > Vitis > Vitis riparia. The sequence continues at coordinate 7,989,690 of NC_048448.1, read as the reverse complement.
ATGGTGCAAAAGCAAGGCTTAGAAAACAAGGATATATAAACCATGGTTTTTGTCATTGTCAGGCCATTCAAAGAAGATGACAAGAGAAAGAGCGGATATATGGCGGTGCATCGCCTAGTTGGTGCTTCTTGTAAGGAAGTGATAGGGGCACACATCATTATCACTTAAGAGGGATAGACTCCTACAACTCTCCCTACCAGGCGACTGTGGTTGTTTCACACCTTCGGTCTTGAAGGTGCCCACAGTATCAACAATAGGTGTGCACACATCAGTACTGTCAGCAAGCAATGCATTTGCCTCCACTTGTTACACTTTTTTCTTGTGGTTGAATGCACCCCTCTTTTGTATTTCAATTTCACCACATGTGCAGCGGTCTCTAAGGATAAATATCTCAACAAAAGACTACTAAAGAAGTTCGTTTTTTTCCTGCTGGGGTCCCATTCTGTATCCCAGAGGGGAAATTGCAGTAATTAAGTAATGGTGATAAAAACTAGGACAGGGAAGAAGGCTCGATTAAAGCTGATCATATGTTGGAGGGTGAAGAGGTGGAGTGGCAGGCTAAATCTCTCAGGTAGCAGGCAGTGGTACTTCGAGTTTGTGAGGGCGGGGATGACGAGGATGATACCAGTGTCGAGCCAGAGACCAGGCATTAGCAACGTGTCCTCACTCTCTTTGTTTTCTTCCAACCCAATTCTGCTCTTCATCCCACGCCTCACCTGCAAGGCCTACTTGTCACTGCCACCTCCAACCCTCTTGTCCCTTGTCTTCGGCAAAAAAGCTTTGCCGAAGATTGACGGATATGATACACCGCAATCATTTTTTAATATCGGTATACTGGCCAATAAGATTGACGGGTGGCTAAGTTTTGCATGTGTAATGACATGTATAGCATCATCACCTCCCATATGAGTATCAAAATTTTCTGCTGCTCAATGGCTCCCCTCCTTGTGATGGGTTTTAATTATTTTTAGGGTAATGTTAAACACACCCATCTTTACTCTCTTAACACTCACATCATTTTAAATAAATAAATAAATAAATAAATATGACATTTGGTAAATCAAGTAAATTAGAGATATTTAAAAAATAACTTGAAGTCACAACTTTAAAGTTAAAAATAAAATTAAGCATTAAGTCAAAATAATGTCACTACTCAATTTTCTTTTATAGTAAATATTAATGTTTTTAGAATTAGAATCAATTAAAGAAGTTATTGTTGAATAATTCAACTGCTCCACGTATATGAAAATTTAAAATATTGAATAGAAGTTAAAATTATATGTAAATAATTAAAAACTTAAAATACTTTATTATTTTATTTTTCATATTATTATAATAAATCATGATAAGTATAACATATAAATGAATTAATAATTTTTATTTTGTTAAATAGTAAAATCATAATTTTTACTTATTAAGAAGATATATTATGTATTAAAGAGTGAAATAAAAATTTATTATTTTTATTCAAATTTTATTAGCCTTATGATTTTGTTATATTAATATCTGGTTTTGATACAAATATCAACACAATCAATATTTAGTGTGGGTGAATGACATATATAGGGACAGGGGTAGTCACTTGCTTTTTTTTTTTTTTCTTTATTTTCCTTTTTTATGGAAAACTAAATAAATTTAATTAAAAATAAATTAGTACTTTTGATTACCCAAATTCTACATTTGATTTGAATGGATATTATATTTTAGTGAGGGCGAGGAAAATTTGAATTAAATATAAATGTTTTGATTTTTTATTTATTCGAAGCATGTGTAGTGTGTATCGTAATATACTCTTTTAAATTTAAGAAAAAAAATGATTAAAAAAAAAAAAAGAGGCCAAAAGCTGGCAGTGGGCTGCTAAGGTGGGACCCAGGAGGAAAAAGGCCAAAAGAAAGGGCAAAAATGGATGGTGGTGGGCCCAAGAGGGGTGAAAGAAATAGAACCTTTCGGTTTTGTATGAACCGTCCCCTTTATAGGATTCCCCGGTTCAAGATACGGGTTAAGTTTTAAGATGCGTTTAATATTTAAAATAAAAAGGAAGTAATAAATTTTAAATTAATAATTTAATTTAAATTCTTAAATAATAATTATGACATTTTATTCAGCATCTTCAAAGAGAAATGCTTAACATATATATATATGAACTGTCTACCTTTATAAGATGGGTTTAGTATTTAAATTAAAAATAAATTAATAAATTTTAAGTTAATAATTTTAAAAATAATTTAATTTAAATTCTTAAATAATAATTATGACATTTTATTCAGCATCTTCCAAGAGAAATGCTTAATATATATATATAATAATATTAAAATTTCCTTCATTTCAAATAAGAAAATATAATTCTACTTTTAAGATTATATTTGATTTTCGAAGAATTTGAAATAAAAATATAAAACATAGATTTAAAATTGGTAAATCATTTGTATATTATTTAAATTTATTTAACTATTTTTTTCTTTTATGTAGATATTAAATAATTTTAAAAGATGTAAATTTTTAATTAATTTTAATTATATTTGATTTTTTTTATTACTTTTTATATTTTTTTCTCTAATATTTTACGAGAATCAAATATAACCTAACTCAAATACTAATTTAAAAATCCAAAAACTCCGATACCAATTTAGTTTATCTTTTTATAGTATTTTTTAATAATTTTGAGAACCAAACATGATGTCTTAAAGTTAAAAAAAAATATATATTTTTATATATTCATTCGTATTTGTTTTATTTAAACTATGTTATATATATATATATATATACACAAACAATTTAAAAATTAATAAAATGAATGAAAAATATATATATATTTAATTTATGAGATATGTTGTATCCTTGGATAAATAATTCTATCACTTATCCTACCGGTTAAAAATGAAATACAACAATTATTAATTTTTTATTTCCATCTTCTTAATTTTTGATAGGAAACCTATTTTCAGACATAATTTGTTAGACTTTTAATATCAAATACTAAAAAATAATAAAAAGTGCAATTAAATGAGTGTCCAATTATTAAATCAATCTTCTTGAAAGAATGGGATTCATTGCATCACTAAATAAAAAATTTTGAAAATTTTTTTAGGACTCCAGTGCTTTGAGTTCTAAAAATTCAGACGCAGAAATTGAAGAAAGAATGGAGAAAGTGTATTAGAAGGAAGCTGGGTTGGTGAATGGTGCAGGTCAGCATATGCCAAATAACCAACACCTAACATTCAAAATATAAAAGAAAAGAAAATTGCCTTTCATTACCCGCCAATCTAAGAAAGAAACGGTTAGTTGGAACTTGGGTAGTGAAATCTACCAGTCCTCCCTCCGTAGTTTAGACCATTAGCTCTGAGTTGTGTCTCTTCCTGTCTCGCCCCTTCTTTCTCTCTGTTTCAGCCCTCGTTGCTATTCCCTATTTCCTATTCCCCCCGAAGGGAGAATGTACAGACCAGTGTTGGCACCTCCCAGTCGTCATCAGGGGTGGCAAGAGTCCACCGCTCGCTTGCTTGCTCCTTTAACTCTATGGCTATGTGGCATGTAAAATTTCATTTCTTTAGCAGTTGCTCCTTCCTTGACCCTGCATTTTGAAACGACAATCTCTTTTCTTGCTTTTGCAGTCACGGTGAGCATTCGATATGGGTATTACGGGAACTGCCGAATGGTGCTTGGACCAAGCTCCTCCCGCTTGATGAAGGCAAGTTCCCTTTTTGTAAAGCAGATTGAAGTGAAGGACGATGATAAAAAGGGGGTTCTTCTTTACGGGTTTGCGGAGAAGCCAGAATTGAGTGTCGAAACAAATTGGAGCGTCTCCAATTATCTCATCGTTGGATCCTATGGCCGAAAGGTAATTTACAGAAGTTTTTGTTTAATTTAATTTTTATTTTATTTTATTTTATTTTTCAAAAAAATAGACCTTGATCTATTTCCCTCCTTAAAATGGACGGCTTTTCAGGGATTCTCCTTGTGGTTGAATAAAGGTTCGAGTATCCGTGTCAGATGGGAAGCTCAGCCTAGTAGTTTGAGTGATCTGCAAGTGTTTCTAATTAAAGGTTGCCTTCAATTTATCATCATTTCCTTTCTTAAATAATTTTAGAAAAAGATCTTATTAATTTCAATTGGATTTGAGCTTTGTAGCTAATAAATACCACCTGCATACATCTCTGTTGCAGGGGAACGAAAATACGAAACTTTGCTGCCGAATCCAACAAATTCCCCTGCTGCCTTTCCCTTCCATGAATCAACAGATGGTAACACAGTCCATTGTTCTCTAGCCACCTCCTTCCAGCCATTAATTTCCTCCCTTGGAGCAAGTTAATGGCCTTCTACAAAATTGGTTCCTCACAGAGGTTACCGATGATCTAGTGGATAACATTAACATAATATTTATATGTACAGGGAGAGAAGCCGAATACACAATCCTGGAAGACAATAGATACTATGTAGGCATCATAAACGCCAATCGTAAAAGCGTCATAATGACATTGAATGTTAATGTTACATCCAAGATGTACGATATCACTAAGGCAAAGAGCATGTGTTCAACAATAAAGGGATCCTGTCGTCTCAATCTTCTCTTCCCCAATACTCAATTTGTCATACTAACCACACCCAACAATGTAAGTTCACACCTCTACATGATTTTTTTCAACTAAAATCCACGACTTTTTCACCCAATTAACCTTAATGGACAACGTAATTACAGGGAGATCTTGCTGGATGGTACGTTGAGCTTTCTTTTGTGGCTCGTGTGGTAACCTACGTTTCGATTTTAGGTATTGTATTGAGCTCAAATTTTGTTTGATTATTAATCTGTCTGTAGCTAGACTTCTGGATGTTTTGTTCACAGGATTTGTCGTAATTATTATATTTCTGGTGCTGAAATACCTTGGAGCCTGCGAGGGAGACAACGAAGTACATGTAGAGGAGATAACGCCTCGGGAAGTAACTGAAACTCACCCCTTAATGCCAGAGAAGCTATTTCGGCTCACCTATGGAACAGGTGAAGAAGATGCAGAATCAGGAATGTCTAGCAGCTCCTCAGAGGATTTGTATGATGGGAAGATTTGCACTATTTGCTACGATGAGCCACGGAACTGCTTCTTTGTTCCCTGTGGTCATTGTGCCACCTGCTATGACTGTGCTAAAAGGTGCCCACTCCCAAATATTTTTGTATTCATTTCATCAAGTAACCATTTAGTGATCTCATAAGCATGCATTTTGCAGGATTATAGAAGGGGAGAACAAGGTTTGTCCAATATGTCGAAGGTTCATTCACAAAGTAAGAAAATTGTTCACTCCTTAGGGTCTAAATCCTCAAGCTTGTGGTTTTACGTGATTATGTTTAGGAAGGAATTTCATATCCCCAGATAGGATGAGTGAACTTTTTTCTTGTGCCCAAGTTGACCGAGTTCAAGCGCTACATGGAAATATGAGCATAAAGGGAGTTAATTTGTCTTGCCAACCAGAGAATCAACCGAAATTCTATTTCTTTACGGTGTTTGTAATTGAAAAAAAAGGGGATATTATCAAATTGCTGTACAATGAGTTTGTGTTACTTATTCATCACTATAATGATTGTTGTCCCCCTTGAGCCTTGTTCTTCTGCTTTCCAGGATTGAACTAATTGTTATGTTAAATGAGTTCCACTACTCCAGAGAGACTAAAATCAACAAACTAGGATTCAGCTCAATCTGAGGCAGACATGATGGAGCCACTGATTCATCTCTCACACAAAATATATTGTTGTCATTATTATTTCTTGGAGCAACTTAGTTCAGATGGAGTTACCGCATCACAATTTCTCCACAAGGACAACTCCTGCCCTTTCAAGGAATATGCCTTTCCCATGCTAAATGGTAGAAGATTTTCTTTATAAGAAAGCCGCCTAACAATGCATAAAGTCCTAATGTTTGGAAAACTACAATCAAACATAACAAATCTTACTTCGTTCCTATCATCGACGTGGGCTAATAACAAAGGGCAGTGGTCCAAAAATAATATTCTACACAAGGAAAAAGTATATGAGACAGGCTAGGCTGGTCCCTTGATGGATAAGTCTGTCAATTTATGTCGAACATACAGTTTTTAAAATTTTGGGCAGCAGTTTGGCCTCATCAAAACATTGGATCCAGTTATCCCAAAGGCATCTAAGGAGATGAGAAAAAGCGTCAGGGTTGAATGGCATTGGTCTGCTCCATATATACATTTGATGGGTCCATATATACTAGAATAAACCATCAGTGATGGATGCCAACTACTGATCCTTTTATTGCAAATTTGCAAACATGGCATGCTGTTGCTAGGCTATCAACCATGGTGAACAGGGGTTACTATCCTTCCAGGGTGGCTGATGCTTACTCCAAGTACATCAACTTTCAGGCCATCAGTACATCCATGGACACCTCTTATTGCTACATTCTGCTCTTCCTCTTCATATACTTTCTTACCAAGCACTTTTTCCAATCCAACAAAAAACTCCCACCAAGTCCTCCTCTCTCCCTACCCATAATAGGTCATCTCCACCTCTTCAAGAAACCCCTTCATCGCACCTTTGCTAAAATTTCTAACCAATATGGTCCAATCCTGTTCATCAGATTTGGCTCTCGCCCTGTCATCATTGTGTCTTCCCCCTCTGCCGCAGAGGAATGCTTCACCAAAAACGACATTGTTTTTGCAAACCGCCCCCGCCTACTCGCTGGAAAACACCTGGGTTACAATTACACCACTCTTACCTGGGCACCATATGGTCAACATTGGCGCAATTTAAGGCGTATAGCTTCCCTGGAGATATTGTCATCCAATAGGCTTCAGATGTTCTATGACATCCGGATTGATGAGGTCCGGGCACTACTTTGCCAGCTCTTCAGAACCTCCAGTGAAGGTCAATTTTCTGCTGTGGATATGAAATCCATGTTTTTTGAGCTGACACTTAACAATATGATGAGAATGATCTCAGGAAAGAGGTACTACGGTGACAATGTTACAGAATTGGAGGAAACAAGAAAGTTTCGGGAGATAGTGGCAGAGACCTTTGAGTTAAGTGGGGCAACCAATATTGTAGATTTTGTACCATTCTCGAAGTGGATTGGATTAAATGGAATCGAAAAGAAGCTGGTGATATTGCAGGGGAAAAGAGATGGATTCATGCAGAATTTGATTGAAGAGCACAGAAGAATGAGAAGTCCTTGTGAAGGGAGGAGCAAGACTATGCTTGATGTCCTATTATCATTGCAAGAAACTGAACCTGAATGCTATACAGATGACATCATTAGAGGCATGATGCAAGTAATCTCTCTTCACCTACACTCTAGACAAACTATTAATTATTCTAGCTTCAGAGGTAAACCTTCTTGTTACTTGAAAAAAATATTCAACTCACCTCAATCAACTCTATCAGGAAATATAGTTTTCAGAAATTGCCTCTAAGTAATTCCATTCTATACGGGATAATCTCGGTTTTCACTAAAAAGATACTGAGATAAATTAGTGGAAGGCGATGGCCAAACTTTATGTCAAGTTGTGGTTCTTAATCTGGAAAGCAATTGGGAATCCCTTTATATAGAAAATGATCAAACCAATCAAACTCAAAGAATGGGCCTGCAAGTAATATCATGCTGTTCCAAAGTATTCTCTTATTTAGAAATTGTGGCCAAACGACTGTACTTGTCCAACTATAAAAGGTTTTAAACATGTGAGTTCTTTGGGGCAGTGAATAATGCAGATTGTTATACTTTGTATGTAGGTCATGTTATCAGCAGGAACCGACACTTCAGCTGGGACAATGGAGTGGGCAATGTCACTTTTGCTGAACAATCCAGAAGCCCTTGAGAAAGCCCAGGCTGAAATAGACTCCCACTTGGGAAAAAGCAGGCTGATTGATGAATTAGATATAGCAGAGCTTCCCTATCTCCGTGGCATTATTAAGGAGACACTCCGAATGTACCCAGCTGCTCCACTGCTAGTACCCCACGAGTCATCCGAGGAGTGCACTGTGGGGGGTTTCAGAGTCCCAAGTGGCACAATGCTGTTGGTGAACATGTGGGCTATACAAAATGATCCTATGTTATGGGCAGAGCCTTCAAAATTTAAGCCAGAGAGATTCCAAGGTCCAGAGGGACAAAGAAATGGATTCATGTTTTCGCCTTTTGGGGCTGGGAGAAGGGGGTGCCCCGGGGAAGGATTGGCAATGCGGGTGGTTGGGTTGGCCTTAGGCTCACTGATTCAGTTCTTCGAGTGGGAGAGAGTTGATGAGGAGATGGTGGACATGAGCGAAGGAACAGGGCTCACCATGCCCAAAGCTCAGTCCTTGGTGGCTAAGTGTAGACCACGACCATCCATGGTGAGCCTCCTTTCTCAACTTTAAGGACACTTTTTGGGTCCCTTGGTTTGTGAAGTTTATCATTGGAATACGGCCTATAGCCTCCAGAGTATCGGCCCTTCCACCCTTCCGGCTTCCACTTTAGTTGATGATGTGCATGGAAATGCAGCAGAGTCATCTTGGCTTGGGCTCACAGTATGCATTTGCCTCATTTGTTCTCTACTTTTTGTTCCCTTCTATCCAGCTAACCTCATGTGCAAGTGATAAAGCATTTGGAATTTGCCAAACTGCCAGTGAAATCCCCATCTAAACACCCATAAACTAGTTATCAATGGCCATGAAATTCAAGTCATAATGCCATTTTATTAAATATCATAGTAATAAAATTAATACCTTGTCTACATAGACTCCCATGTAAGATTGGTGCAACCTATACCACTACTGCAGGTTGCCACAATTCAACTTTCCCAAAAATGTTGGGGCAATAATTTGTTCATTTGCACGCCTACCTAATGAGCCGACTAAAATTATAAAAGAAAATCATATCCAATCAAATGAACTATTGTGAGTTACCACATCTTTACCTCAGGTTTAATGTTGCTTGATAATTCTGAAAAAAATAAGTACATGTGTAGACCCCCTTTGTGGAGATCACCCGGGGGAGTTGTTTTTTTGAAATGGGAGGGGGGGACCCCTTCATGCCTTGAAGATTAGCATACATGGACAGGTGGCCAAGGGAATGGTTGGCCATGGTGGTTGGTGGACAGTGGTGACATGCTCCCGGGACAAGAAACAGTGGAGCAGAGAGGGGCTTGAAAAAGGAGGTTTTTCAGAGAAGAGAAAGGGGGGAGGAAGAAAAGGAAAACGGGATAGCTGGGGGATAAAAAAGTGGGAAAGACGGGCAGAAGAGGGGAACGGGTGGCCGGAGGAGAGCTGGAGGGGAGCAGAGGGGAGAGCTGAGTGAAAGAGAGGAAAACGAGCAGTGACTTCGATCCTGATTTCTTAGTCCTGGCAGTAGCAAGGGATCCAAGCTTCCCAAGAAGTTTTTATTTATTTTATTTTTTTATGACTGTAATGGCGTGGATCATTCCTCTATTCCTCGGAAGCTCCGGTCAGCCATGAAAAAAACGCAGCCATCTTGTTTCTCCGTCTTTGCCAGAACCAAAGAAACCGAACTGGTAAAACACACAATGGAGTAGAGGGGCGGATTTTCCGAAGGTGATTCGACGCGCCGCCCGTGTTTGCGTGGAGTGCTAAATGGAACCATTCTGCTGAATTGCGCTGCACAAGGAGGTTTTTTTTTAGGTGCTGATGAGTGGTCAACATGCATAGAAAGGGGCAGTGAGGACTAGGGTTTTAATATTATATGGCTGATGAAAAACACACGTGTTCAACAGACACCCTGCATATGGAAGGTTGGCATCCACTTTGAGGTATATGATTGTCTTTTATAATATTATTATCATATTATAAGTTTTTCACTTTGTGATTGTCTTTTATAATATTATTATTATATTATAAGTTTTTTTCCAAAGTTCACTAACGTGAATTGTTGTTGCACGGTGGTGATGAGATTCCATGTGTAAATAGTATTAAAGCATGTAATGTTGGGATTGTTTTATTATTATTATTATTGTTATTATTATTTTAGTTATTTATCTTTAAAAAAAAATTTCATCTTCGAATAATTTCAAAATTTTCAATTTATATAATTTAATAATTTCAAAATTTTAAATAATTTTTAATTCTAATTTCTTTCAAAATTTAATTTCCAAAGTCCCAATTTTCATGATTTGTTTTTTATAAATTAACTTTCATAGTTTCTACTTCCCAAATAATTTTCAAAATTATGTTTTCTTTCGAATTTAATCCATTAAAAATCCTAATTCTTAAATTAAAATTTTGGAAATTCTAATTCCCAAATAATTTGCTAATCTCTATCAAATTTAATTTACAAAATTCCAATTCTTAAATTTAATTCCTAAGACTCCAATTTTCAAATAAATTTCGAAAATCCAATTTTCTCTCTAATGGTTTTAATTCCCTTCGGGTTTCAAATAATCTTATGTTTCTCTTAATTTCGCATAAGCATGAATGCAATATTCATAATTCCAGAATAATGGAATTTGTGAGACCAATTAGTGTAAGATAGATCGGGCTTTGGTGGGGGCCCCACATACATGATTGATTGATTGATTGATTTATTTATTGATTTGTTTGTCACGCGCGATTGATTTATTCCACTCTATGACATGCATGTGATTATTCTGTGTTTAATTGCTAACATTCGCTTTCATTGAAGTAAACCGGTTCATCATTCAAGTACATTTTTTGCCTCTTCTATTCATTCAATTATTTTGTTTTGAGTAATATTTATCTGGTATCCATACTCGATTAATTAATTGTCACGATTGCTCCATTTTATTAGTAGAGACCCGTTTTTAGGGACTTAAAAGGGTGTCACGGTCTTTACTGTACCTTCTCGATAAGTAACCTGACCCCCGAACCCAATCCGGTTTTTCATAGATCACATTTTTCAAAGTAAGGAGTTACACTTAGGGTTTTTCTTTTTTATTTTGTTTACCCTTTAAAAATAAAACAAAAATAAGTGACGACTTCAAGTCAATTTTTTTTAATCAATAAAGATCATTTTTCGAAATCAAAATCGAGCTCGCCTTCGAGTGGGAAACGCATGAGCCGAAATACGGGGTTCACAACATGTTTAATAAAATTTAATACTTATTACTTAATAATTAAAGTTGATTTTAAATCAAATTATTTTTAATTTATTAACTTAAAACTTATTTCTTATTTTTTTCTTTAAAAATTAAAATTGTTTAATGAAATTAACATAAAATTTATTTTAAATTATCAAATTAGCATATATATATATATATATATATATATATATATATATACTCATTAATTCATTAATTATAATTAATATTTATCATCATTATTTTTTAGTAATATTTATTTTCATTAATTTTAAGCAATTAATTTATTTATTAAACATTCATACTTAAAAGTATTACTTTTATATATATAGAGAGTAATGATTAATAAATATAATTTCATTAGACGTGAATAAATAAGATAAACAAGATTTAGAATTAAAAATAAATAAATTATTTTAATTAAAAATAAATTAATTATTTTAATTAAAATTATTTTTTGATTTTAAGTTAAAATATTAAGTTATCAAATATATTTAATCTATTTAATAACTTAAGTCATTAAATTACTTTAAGTTGATTTATCAAATACGGGAGGAATTTTTATTTTTATTATTTTTTTATTTTCTCAAAATGTGTTTAAGACGGAGGTTATTGTTTGGAAGATGTGATTTATGATTTATCTCATCCGATTAAATAGCTATTTTAATAGTCATTTCTAGCAAGTTGTGTGGACTTAAAAAGTCGAGCTTGAAACCAATGGAAATGGAGTGTAGGATGGAGGGCCGAGACTCCACCGGTAGCAGGGGCAGTCTGGCAGAATAGATATTTAGGCATCCATGGAGATGCTGTACCTCTATATCCCACTTTTCTTTGTCTTGTATGTCTTCACATCGCACTTCCTTCACAAGTTCCGCAATCTCCCACCAAGTCCCTTCCCCGCTTTGCCCTTGATCGGCCATCTCTATCTCCTTAAGAAACCGCTGCACCGAACCTTATCCAAAATTTCGGACCGCCACGGCCCCATACTCTTCCTTCGATTCGGTTCCCGGCCTGTACTCCTTGTTTCCTCACCTTCAGCCGCTGAGGAATGTTTCACCAAGAACGACGTCGTTTTTGCCAACCGCCCTCGCCTGCTCGCCGGCAAACACCTAGGTTACAATTATACAACCATGAGCTGGGCCCCCCACGGCGACCATTGGCGAAATCTCCGGCGAATTTCCTCTTTCGAGATTCTATCACCCAATCGTCTTCAGACGCTTTCCGGCATTCGCTCCGATGAAGTCCGATCTCTGGTTCGCCGGCTTTTTAAGAATCAAAGTCAGATGGTGGAAATGAAATCTGCGTTCTTCGAGATGACGCTTAATGTGATGATGAAGATGATCGGCGGAAAGCGGTATTATGGTGAGAATATCGGGGAGGTGGAGGAGGCTAGGATGTTTCGAGAGATGGTGTCGGAGACGTTCCAGTTAGCAGGTGCGACGAATATGGTAGATTTCTTACCAATTTTGGGCTGGCTAGGGTTGAAAGGGACAGAGAGGAGGTTGATTAAGTTGCAAAAAAGGAGAGAGAGCTTCATACAGAATTTGATAGAAGAGCACAGAAGGAAGGGAAGTAACTGCGAAGGGAGGCAGAAGACGATGATTGAAGTTCTATTATCGCTGCAAGAGACAGAGCCTGAGTACTATACAGACGAGATCATCAGAGGCCTCATGCTAGTAAGATCCATATTTCCTTCTCCAAAATTTATAGATTTAAAATGAAAAATTCATCTGATTGAATTTGCAAAATACAATCTTATACGATAATTAGCAATAACTTGTCAAATTCTTTCTGAACCATGAAAAAAATTCAAAATAAACAATTTCCATTTCTGTGGACAAACATTCAAATACCCTAAGGGGTGCCAATGTCGGATTTGTTGAGTCTTGGCGACTTTCAGTGCAATGTTCAAATAATTTGGTCTGCTTTCCTGTTGAAGGAAAGAGGTTCTGAAAATGGGATTGCCCAGTGAATATTGCTTGCTTCTTTCTGTTACCTACTATTCGACTTTGCTGAACTCTTCTCCCATCAATTCTTTGAAGTACAAAACCTAATCTGATTACTTGTCTTTGCACGCAGTCTATGTTGACCGGAGGAACAGATACCTCGGCTGGGACCATGGAATGGGCATTGTCGCTTTTGCTGAACAATCCAAAAGTCCTTAAGAAGGCACATCAAGAGATTGACGACCGCTTGGGACATGATCGTCTGATTGAGGAACTGGACCTAGCCCAGCTTCCTTATCTCCGAAGCATCATTAAGGAGACACTGCGTATGTATCCGGCAGGTCCATTGCTAGTCCCTCATGAGTCGTCAAAGGAGTGCTCTGTAGGAGGGTTTCGCATCCCACAAGGCACCATGCTGCTTGTTAATCTGTGGGCTATACAAAGTGACCACAAAATTTGGGGTGATCCCACAGAATTCAGGCCAGAGAGATTCGAGGGTGTAGAAGGGGATCGAGATGGGTTCAAGTTTGTTCCTTTTGGGTCAGGGAGACGAGGTTGTCCAGGGGAGGCCCTAGCCATCCGCATAGTTGGGCTGGCCTTGGGTTCTCTCATTCAGTGCTTTGATTGGGAGAGGGTTGATGAGCAGATGGTGGACATGACTGAGGGGGGTGGTCTCACTCTGCCTAAGGCTCAGCCTTTACTGGCGAAGTGTCGGCCTCGTCCAACCATGGTCAACCTCCTTTCCCAACTCTGAAACAATCAAGCCCCAAGCCCCCACATGGCTAGTTTCTTAGGCATTTCTAGAATGGCCCAGGGATGCGAGTGTTGTATGTCTCTACTCTCCATTAAATGTTTTCTTGGAATGTATGACACTATTGTTGGAGATATGGTATATAAGATAAGATATAAGTCGCTTTCCTTATTTATGAGAGCTGGAGTGGTACAAAGGCCATTGCATTGATTTCTTTACCATCCAAACATTGATTACAACTGATATCTTTTGAAATAATTCCAAATAGGATATGGATGAATGTGAGGATGATGACTGCAACCAGTTTTGCATGCCATTGTGGATCAACATTTAAATTCGGAGCTGCAAAAATGTTATGATGGGCGTATGAGGTGCAAAATTTGTATAATGGGACATGTTTATCTGGTAGAAAGGTGCAGACTCAAAAAGGTCAGAATCGATGTACGTTTGACAGGATTTTTAACCATTACTTTCAACTTAATAAAAATGGTTTTGAAGAAAAATTAAATATTTGATAAAACCTAGAAAATATTTTTAAAATTTTAAAAAATTACTTATAATTAAAAAATATATATTTTTATTAAAAACAGTTCAAATACAAACACTATGTTCATAATACTTTAATTGTACTACGGCTCGAGGCAAAAGGAAATCTTGGAACCAGAAACATTGAGGTAAACTTGAATCAAGCTTTCAAGTCTTGATCCGATCAAGAAAGACTACTAGTTGCGATGGACGATATATTCACATTCCATCAAGGTCACATCCAAATCATAGAGTAGGCCCCTCCGATAGTAATATTCTTGACAATCCTTCAATAGATCAATGCAAGGGAAGAGTTTGGGACCAAAAATAGCTTTTACGACACAATAAATATATCTTTAAACACCTTCTCAAGCTTATACTCGAAACAGTCATTTTACTAATGTCTAGGAGTCACATGATTTTATTTTATTTTTCTAAATTAGGTTGAAATTGCATTTTTAAAATATGGTTTCTTTAATCTGATATGGAACTACGTTTTGAAGAAGTGATTCCAACCGATTTAAAAGAATAAAAATAAAATCAAGTGGCTCTGGGTGATAACAATAAAATTGCTGCTTTAAATATAAGTTTGCAAAAGTGTTCAAAAATAATATTTGCTCTGAAGGTAGGAAACTGACGATTTTTGAGTTGACACTTGACAATACGATGAGAATGATCCCAGGAAAGAGGTACCGAGGTGACAATGTAAGAGAATCGGAGGATACAAGAAAGTCCGGGAGATAGTGGCAAAGACCTTTCAGTTGAGTGGGGCTACAAATGTTGGAGATTTTGTACCGCTCTTGAAATGGGTTGGATTCAATAGACTGGAAAAAACAAGTTGGCGATAATGCAGGGAAAAGAGATGGATTCATGCAGAATTTGATTGAAGAGCACAGCAGAATGAGGAGCAGTTCTTGTAAGGGGGATGCAAGGCTATGCTTGACGTCCTATTATCAATGCAAGAAACTGAACCCGAATGCTACACAGGTCACATCATCACAGGCATGATGCAAGTAATCTCTCTTGACCTACGTTGTATACAAACAGAAAAATTGTTAATGATTCTAGCTTCAGAGGTACACTTCCTGTTACTTATAAAATAATAATAATAATAATAATAAAAGGGATGATTTCACTTAAAGGATACAGGGATAAATCAGTTGAAGGAGATGGCCAAAGTTTACACCAGGTTGAAGTTTTTAACATGGAAAGCAATTGACAATCCCTTTGTATAAAAATGATCGAGCCAATCAAGCTCGCAGAATGGTCCTACAAGTAATGTAATGCCGTTCCAAGTATTCCCTTATTTAGAAATTGTGACCAGACGACTGTGTAGTTGTCCAACTACGCAAGGCTTTTAACATGTGAATTCTTCGAGGGCAGAGAATAATGCACATACGGGACAATTCAGCAGGGAGGGACACGTCAGCTGGGACAATGAACTAATGAAGTGGGCAATGTCACTTTTGCTGAACAATCCAGAAGCCCTTGTGAAAGCCCAGGCTGAAATAGACTCCCACTTGGGAAGGAGCAGGCTGATTGATGAATTAGATAGAGCAGAGCTTCCCTATCTGCACGGCATCATTAAGGCGACACTCCGAATGTACCCAGCTGCCCCACTGCTAGTACCCCACGAGTCATCGATGAGTGCACTGTGGGAGGCTTCACAGTCCCAAGTGGCACAATACTTTTGGTGAACGTGTGAGCTATACAAACTGATCCTATGTTATGCATGGGCAGAGAGCCCACGAATTTTAAGCCAGAGAGATTCCAAGGTCCAGAGGGACACAGAAATGGATTCATGTTTTCGCCTTTCGGGGGCTGGGATGAGGGATTGCCCCAGGGAAGGATTGGCAATGAGGGTGGACATGAGCGAAGGAACAGAACTCACCGTGCCCCAAGCTCAGTCCTTGGTGGCTAAGTGTAGACCACGGCCATCCATGGTGAGCCTCCTTTCTCAACTTTGGTGACACGTTTTGGGTTCTTTGGTGCCTGTGAAATGATGAAGCATTTGGAATTTGCTAGACTACCAGTGAAAGGCCCATCTAAACGCCCATAAAATATTGGGCGCATCAAAGAGAGGTTCTCGCTTTCATTTAGCATTGATTCACTCAGAGATTCCCGCTTCCATTAAGCACTGATTCACTCGGAAGTCGTAGTTGGTAAGGAATTAAGTGCTAAAGAAGTAGTCTTGATCTGTCATTCCTCCCGCGCGCACCGTCGATCAGGGCCTATTTTCACTATTTGAAAGAAAAGGCTGAGTTGCCACAATTCAACTTTTCCCAAAATGGTTGGGCAACAGTTTGTTCATTACTACTCGAACCGACCAAAGTTGCTTGGTGGTGTAGGACAATTCTGACAAAAAAAAAATGAAAAAAAGTACGAGTAACAGAGGAAATTAAAGCAAAGTGTTGACTGACCTCCCATGGCACATGATATGATGAGAAGAAGATGAGAAAGTGAAACCACTTAGTTCCTTGTCCCTCCAATTTTATGTAATGGAATCCGCCATGGCACATGACATTTTGCTTTCCTTTTTACCAATTTCTCTGTGTCTTTGTAAAGTCATTTTTTTGGGCGCCTCATTACCTTGATACTTTTATACCTGTACTGTAGGCATCGAGGATTGAGAATAGATATTTAGGCATCCATGGAGATGCTGTACCTCTGTATCCCAATTTTCTTAGCCTTGTATGTCTTCACATGGCACTTCCTTCACAAGCTCCACAATCTCCCACCAAGCCCATTTCCCATTTTGCCCTTGATCGGCCATCTCTATCTCCTTAAGAAACCGCTGCACCGAAACTTATCCAAAATTTCGGACCGCCATGGCCCCATACTCTTCTTGCGATTCGGTTACCGGCCTGTGCTCATTGTTTCCTCACATTCAGCTGCTGAGGAATGTTTCACCAAGAACGACATCATTTTTGCCAACCGCCCCCGCCTGATCGCCGGCAAACACCTAGGTTACAACTATACGGCCATCGGCACAGCTCCCTACGGCGACCATTGGCGAAATCTCCGGCGAATCTCCTCTTTCGAGATTCTATCATCCAATCGTCTTCAGATGCTTTCCGGCATTCGCTCCGATGAGGTCCGAACGCTGATTTGCCGGCTTGTTAAGAATCAAAATCAGGTGGTGGAGATGAAATCCGCGTTCTTCGAGCTGACGCTTAATGTGATAATGAGGATGATCGGCGGAAAGCGGTATTACGGTGAGAATGTTGGGGAGGTGGAGGAGGCTAGGAAATTTCGAGAGATGGTGTCGAAGGCGTTCCGGTTGGCAGGTACGAATATGGTAGATTTCTTGCCAATTTTGGGGTGGTTAGGGTTGAAAGGGACAGAGAAGAGGTTGATGGAGCTGCAAAAAATGAGAGACAGCTTCATACAGAATTTGATAGAAGAGCACAGAAGCAAGGGGAGTAAGTGTGAAAGGAGGCCGAAGACGATGATCGAAGTTCTGTTATCACTGCAAGAGACAGAGCCTGAGAACTATACAGACGAGATCATCGGAGGCCTCATGCTAGTAAGATCCAAATTTCCTTCTCCAAAATTTCTAGATTAAAAATAAAATTTTCATCTGATTGAATTTGTGTATTAGGATACATTGTTAAAATTAATTAGTTAATATACTTTAAAACACTAGAGAAAGCATTATCCTGGAACCGTGAAATCAATTCAAAATAAAACAATATCCATTTTTGTGGACAAAACATTCAAATACCTGTTCCCTACTATTCAACCCTGCTGAACTCTTCTCCCGTCAAGTGTTTGAAATACAAAGCCGAATCTGATTACTTGTCTTTGCACCTAGTCTATGTTAACCGCAGGAACAGATACTTCAGCCGGGACCATGGAATGGGCATTGTCGCTTTTGCTGAACAGTCCAGAAGTGCTTAAGAAGGCGCAGCAAGAGATTGACGACCATTTGGGACATGATCGTCTGATTGAGGAAGTGGATCTAGCGCAGCTTCCTTATCTTCGGAGCATCATTAAGGAGACGCTGCGTATGTACCCAGCAGGTCCATTGCTAATCCCTCACGAGTCCTCAAAGGAGTGCTTTGTAGGAGGGTTTCACATCCCACCAGGCACCATGCTGCTTGTTAATGTGTGGGCTATACACAATGACCCCAAAATTTGGGCTGAGCCCACAAAATTCAAACCAGAGAGATTTGAGGGTGAAGAAGGGGAGCGAGATGGGCTCAGGTTTTTGCCCTTTGGGTCAGGGAGAAGAGGTTGTCCTGGGGAGGGCCTAGCCATCCGCATGGTGGGCTTGGCCTTGGGTTCACTTATTCAGTGCTTTGATTGGGAGAGGGTTGATAAGCAGATGGTGGACATGACTGAAGGGCACGGTCTCAGTATTCCTAAGGCTCAGCCTTTACTGGCCAAGTGTCGGCCTCGCCCAACCATGGTCAACCTCCTTTCCCAACTCTGAATCAATCAAGCCCCAAGCCCCCACATGGCATGGCTAGTTTCTTAGGCATTTCTAGAATTGATCGGGAATGCGAGTGTTGTATGTGTCTACTCTCTATTAAATGTTTCCTTAGAATGTGTGACATTATTGTTGTAATTAAGGAATAAGATTGGATATAAGTCGCTGTCCTTTATTTATGAAAGCTGGAGTGGATTTCCTTCCCATCCAAACATTGATTACAACTGATGTCGATCTTTTGAAAGCACGTAGTTTTGAATGTCATTGTGCATCAACATTAAAATCTGGAGCTGCAAAAAGGTTATGACGGGCATATGAGATGCATAGTCGGTATAGTGGGACCCGTACCCGTTCCTTCAGTACAAACTTGGAGACTCATAAAGACCCGAATCCGTCCCACATGGACCGATCAAATGAATTTGTAGTATTATCCATTCTGTTTAGTTGCTACACTGTTTGTGTTGACTTGAAGCAAAACGAAATCTTCCAGCCCGAAGCATTGAGATAAACTTGAATTCAAGCTTTCAACTGATCCTATCAGGAAGTCTACGATTTGCAATGGACGATATATTCGTATTCCATCATGGCTCTCCACTAGTGAAAATTCAACCAGCAGTGAAAAACAAGAAAATATGAGACAAAGAGAATCGCAGTGGAGAACCGACGAAAATGTTTCCCACGATTGCCTTTACCGATCCAATGGCTGTGAATGGAGATGCCGCAGCATGGGACGGCAACCACTGAGTGACTCTGATATCGACATTATCTTCATCTTGGCTACTTTGAAAAAGAGCTTTATGTTTATTCTCGTAATCATTGAGAAGCGTTCATTGCATGGTTGATCATGCAGCCTCCAACTGTACGCTTACACGTTCACGGTGATGAGCTTTTGCCATTTAATATTTGCATGTTTGAATGAATATAACATGTTGATTCAAATTTCTCTTCATGTTTTTTTAGAAACTACATGTGGCCCGGTTGTTAGGTGTCAGTATCCATTTTGTGAAGCCACATCACTTCACGACTAAGAATGCCACCTTTTTTGGACGAGCCAGAAACTTTTACTGGGGGATAAAAAATTATTCATAATTATTTTTAAATATTAATTATAAAAATGTATCAAATTAAACAACTAAAATATTAAGAACGTTGAAAAAATACAAAATTTTATTAAAATTTTAAAATAATTTGAAATATAAAATAATACTACAAAATTTCAATAATTTTAGTAATTTTTGTAGAAAAAAATATAAAATTTCTTATAATTTTTGAGAATTTTCAAACAATTAAACATAAAATACTTGAAAATAAATTATTTTGTTTAAAACTTATTTATCATAAAATATATCATTACTAAAATATTAGTAAATTAGTTGTTAGATTTTGATGAAACTATGTTTTTTGAGTGAATAAAAAAAATCAAAATATTTGATTGCAAAACATAATTAAATCACCTTATTAATAATAAGTTCACTTTAATTATATCTGTTGATATCATCTGTTACTTTTAGTTGAATTAAAAAAATTAAATATTTTGATTTAGCCTATTTAACCAAAAAATCAAATATCACTTATATAGTTATATGTTACTCTTATTTAAATAAAAATATAAGTAATTAATAAAAATTTGATTGATTTTGTCTATTAAGTCATTTTATCTCTATAATTAAATTAAACTTGAACCTTATAAACAATTAAATAAGACTAAGTTATAAAAAAATAAGTATAAAAAGAATAAAGATTTAATAAATAGGAAAAAAAGAAATATAAATATTAAATATAAGATATTTTATATGAGGGGGCATATGCCACGTGTCTTAATTGACTCAATTAAGAATTTTTGAAGAATAATCATCTTGATACCCCTATATAGGCTTTATTGCGCATATATATAATATCAAATTAAATCAAATCAACATTGGTGCAATGTCATGTCACCACATTTGTTATCGCATTACACTATACTTCTCCTTCATGTTTATAAGTCACACAACTAATTCAATATAGTAATAAGAAAAATATATTATTAACTTTTACTAGGGGATAAAAAATTATTCATAATTATTTTTAAAAACTATGTAATTTTAAATATTAATTATAAAAATGTATCAAATTAAACAACTAAAATATTAAGAACATTGAAAAAATACAAAATTTTATTAAAATTTTAAAATAATTTGAAATATAAAATAATACTAGAAAATTTCAATAATTTTAGTAATTTTTGTAAAAAAAATATATAAAATTTCTTATAATTTTTGAGAATTTTCAAACAATTAAACATAAAATACTTGAAAATAAATTATTTTGTTTAAAACTTATTTATCATAAAATATATCATTACTAAAATATTAGTAAATTAGTTATTAGATTTTGATGAAACTGTGTTTTTTGAGTGAATAGAAAAAATCAAAATATTTAATTGCAAAACATAATTAAATCAAACTTATTAATAATAAGTTCACTTTAATTATATTTGTTGATATCATCGGTTACTTTTAGTTTTAAAAAAATCAAATATTTTGGTTTTGCCTATTCAACCAAAAAACCAAATATCACTTATATGTTACTCTTATTTAAATAAAAATATAAGTAATTAATAAAATTTTGATTGATTTTGTCTATTAAGTCATTTTATCTTAGTAATTAAATTAAACTATGAACCTTATAAACAATTAAATAAGACTAAGTTATAAAAAAATAAGTATAAAAGAATAAAGATTTAATAAATAGGAAAAAAAAAAAGAAATATGAATATTAAATATAAGATATTTTATATGAGGGGCATATACCACAAGTCTTAATTGACTCAATTAAGAATCTTTGAAGAATAATCATCTTAATACCCCTATATAGGCTTTATCGTGCATATATATCATATCAAATCAAATCAACATTGGTGTAATGTCATGTCACCACATTTGTTATTGCATTACACTATGCTTCTCTTTCATGTTTATAAGTCACGACTAATTCAATATAGTAATAAGAAAAATATATTATTATTTAATTTTTTTTTTTTTAGGATTTATTGTTAACTAGCGCTTAGAATAATTATTTACATCAATTTTCTTAAACTTTCAATAATTATTATTTTCCCCTTCTAGCCTTGTTGCTTTCTTAGGGCAGCCGATAAATAGTAGATTAATAATATAAAAAAAAAAAAGAGAAATAGGAAAGGGAAATGAGAAAATAGAAAAAATGATGGCAACCCAATTACCCAATCCAACTCATCAGAACGTATATCTTTCTTCTTTTTTTATTTGGATAACTCGTTTACACTTTACAATAACCAATATAAGGTTAATTCAGGGTATCATCATCGTAAAATTTAAATTCAGGATTATGTGTCAAGATCATCCTATGAGTGTCTGTCCTAATCAAGTGGGTTATCGTGGTAGTCCTATTCTCTCACGTTACTTGTGCTACACGTGTGGCCTAGGAGGGTACTTTGGTGGGAGTGAAAAAACATGAAAAACAAAAGGGACAAGTAATTATTTATTTGTTTTGTTCATTTAAGTATTAGATTTGGGTGCGCCACCTATAAATAAAACGCCAGCCGTATCCGCATCACTCACCACTCCTTGGGCCGGTTCAATTCCATGCCTACAGCTCACGTGAGTCCCTCGGTAGCGCACGATACCACACCTTCATCTTGTATAACTGGCCGCTGACCCGTGGTCGGACTCCGAAGGTTACGAATTCCGCTGCCGCCATGATGACTCCTGAGCCATCACAGCAAGAACCGCCCAACGGAGACGGCAAAGATGAGGAAGCTAATCGTCTCTTACCCGCAAAATCTCCTTCGCCACTGTCGCCATCATCGGACGAGGAGGAGGTCGCGTACGAATCTAGAGAGAAAATATCAATCGTCGATTTGGAAGGCGAAACCCTAGAGTCCCTCGATGCGTCCGCGACTCCGCCCTTCTCGTGGAAGAAGCTGTGGCTATTCACGGGACCAGGGTTCCTGATGAGCATTGCGTTCCTAGATCCCGGAAACCTTGAAGGGGATCTTCAGGCGGGAGCCATTGCAGGGTACTCTCTGCTATGGCTATTGATGTGGGCGACGGTTATGGGGCTCTTGATCCAGTTATTGTCGGCGAGGGTTGGGGTGGCCACGGGGCGGCATCTAGCCGAGCTCTGTAGGGAAGAGTATCCGACATGGGCTGGGCGGTTGTTGTGGTTCATGGCGGAGTTGGCCTTGATCGGGGCTGATATCCAGGAGGTGATTGGTAGTGCCATTGCAATTAAGATTCTTAGCCGTGGATTTCTTCCGCTTTGGGCTGGAGTTGTAATTACTGCGTCCGATTGGTGAGTATTTGGATTTTGTAAATTGCGCTTCACTATCTCTGCTTTGTAATTTGTTTGTCAAATTTAACTCTTCGTGAAATGTCAACGTCTTCAATCTCGGTTTACATATTTTAGGGTTTGAATAGATTTCGTTGGAGCTTCTAGGTTTTTAATTCTATGAATTTTAAAGGCACATTAGGATTTTCTTTCTGTTAATTTTTATCTTTTGTTTAGAATTACTACTGGAAACCCTCTTCTCGAAGATATGATTCATGTTAATGGTTATTGTGTTCCATTCGAAGTCAAATTTTCATAACCCCTATCAAGCCAATACGATTCTTTTTTTTTTCGGGAAATCAAGTAGTTGAATCAGTGAATGGATATTTCTGTAATTCAAATAAATATAATTATTCCTACGGTTGTGGTTAATTGGGAAACCTGGATTGATAGATCATGCTTTCAAATTGAAATTATTCCTCTGGAGTTTGGACCCATGAATTTTACAGGCAAATTTCAATTTCATTGCTTCATAATGCAACCAAATATGGATTTAAAACCTCCATTTCCAATTTTAACGCCCTTATTCATGGTCCCAAGCCCATGTAACCTTTGGAAACCTTAAGGTTTTCCTCCGTTATCTAAACTTGTTTTCATTTTAGAAGTCTCTGACTTTAGTTTTTTTTTTCTTTTTTTTTTAATTTTCTCTTTTCATGGATTAATTTTCTGGTTAGTTGCTAGATTTAATTCTATTATGTTCAAATAAAATTCTGGGAATCTTCTGCAATGATCTCTCTTCTTTCATAAGGATATTTTTCTTGCTTTGGGGGAAGGGGGGATTGGACCTATCATTGCATCTCAAATTGATCGTTTAGTTGGCTTCATTGTTAAAAAAATGATGAGGAATTATTTAACCCTGTTTTCTTGATTCATTTATTGTGAACAGTTTTATCTTTTTGTTTCTTGAAAACTATGGAGTGAGGAAGTTGGAAGCTGTTTTTGCAGTTTTCATTGCAACAATGGGACTTTCATTTGCCTGGATGTTTGGTGATGCAAAGCCCAGTGGAAGGGAACTTCTGATAGGTAAGAAATTATTTTCTTATATGAAGTAAGTGTTTTCCCCCCTATGTCTTTATGAATTATTTTCTTAAGCTGCACCTTTAATAAAACTGACTTTGATCCTGTTTCTAGGTGTTTTGGTTCCAAAACTTAGCTCAAAAACAATTCGGCAGGCAGTGGGAGTTGTTGGTTGTGTTATAATGCCTCATAATGTATTTTTGCATTCTGCTTTGGTACAGTCCAGGAAGATTGACCCCCACAGAAAAGGTCGGGTTCAAGAGGCACTCAACTACTATTCAATTGAGTCGACAGTTGCCCTTCTAATCTCTTTCATGATCAATTTGTTTGTGACAACTGTTTTTGCAAAGGGATTTTATGGTACTAAACAGGCCGATGGAATAGGCCTAGTAAATGCAGGGCAGTATCTTGAAGAGAAGTATGGGGGAGGTGTTTTCCCAATACTTTATGTCTGGGGTATTGGACTATTGGCAGCTGGACAGAGTAGTACCATAACTGGCACATATGCTGGGCAATTTATCATGGGAGGCTTTCTCAATCTCCGTCTGAAGAAATGGCTAAGGGCATTGATAACACGTAGTTTTGCTATTGTGCCTACTATGATTGTAGCTCTTGTTTTCAACAGATCTGAAGCTTCACTGGATGTTTTAAATGAATGGCTTAATGTGCTTCAGTCAATGCAGATTCCTTTTGCACTTATTCCCCTTCTTACTTTAGTGTCCAAGGAACAGGTTATGGGTGTCTTCAAGGTTGGACCACTTTTAGAGGTAATTTTTAACTCCTTATTCAGTCATTTGGCTCATAATACTTATTGCTTTGCTTTAAATCCACCCTGAGGCTGCAACAGGTAATAACCTGCTGCAGGCATGGTAGCAAGTGAACTTAGGTCAGCCCATGCTTTTGTAAAATAGATGGATAAAAATTTAACTGATTCAACCAATTTTATTAACCTCAGCCAAAATATTTGGTGGTTTTTAACTCTTTGTCAAAATACTTGTAGCCATAGTTGCTAAAAACTTATGATACCTGATACGATACCCAATATGATACGTGATATTACGATATAACGATACATTTATCTTCAACTATCTGTTTATTTGTTTGCTTTGGCTCATATGCACCACATGGAATGACAGTGATGATATTTTTTCTGTAGTATATTCAGCTCAAATTCATTTATGCAGTATATGGCTTAATATTGCATTAGTGATGATGTTTGATGTTGATGCTGATGCATATTTCTTCCCTCTTTTACTACTCCCGTTATTTTTCTTCTTTGCTTTGTTTCACTTTTTTTCTTCTTATTGATTATTGACATTGAGGCAATTTTTACTTGAGCAAAAAAGCTGCAGTCTGTTTGACTAGACAATGCCTTACAAGAATGGTGGGTTTAAATGATAGGATTCAGAAATTTGTCTATCACTTTATCATAAGATGAAGCAATCCACTAAAGGTGCCAAAAAGGATGTGCAGTTTGTCTATTGTGCATTATGAAGAACTATTGTTGTATCTTAGGAATTTTCTTCATATCAATCTATGCTTGATCAATAGTTTACTAGGTCATTAACACTGCTTAAATTGTTGCCATGTTTTATCTGTTTTGTGACTTAAAATCCATTTAGCTATCTATTTGAATCAAGCTATCAAGGGATTTGACCTTTTCAAAGATCCAAAATAATATTTGTTCAAGCATCATCAGCATCAGTGAATGACTTACATCTACAAACTTCATGAACATTTCTCGTTTGTTCATGGAAAAGACTTGACCCTTTAAAATGGAGGTGCTTTCCTTCTATGGTTCCAACATTTAGCACAGTTGATCCGGGCACCATGTAGATGCTAAGATCTGCATTGGGAGGGACATGATTGATTATCTTATAAAGAAGTGATATCCAACTGGTGACCGTTGTAAACCTGTGAGGAAAGTTTGTTGTGAACAAAGGCACTCGAAAGGATAGACACACACACACACATACATTTTTTCTGGTCATATTATGATTTATTCAGTTTCAATCATCCTTATTCCAACTAACCCCCGCTCTCTTTGTCTCTCCTTTTCCTTTTTGTCCTGCTTGCTTGTCTAGTATATGAAAGGCATAAAGCCCCTTGAAATTATTCCTTGTTTCTTATTCATCTGTTCCGTTTCTTCTCAGTTTGCATTTTCTTTTTCAAAAACAAATATTTGCATAGCATGTTTCATTGGCTGTAGTGTCAGGCAATTTGAAATCATGTTTTGTCTCTATTAGAACTTGCTGGAGATTTCATATATCAGTCACACTGACCGGAACTGATATTAACCAACTTCATTCTGTTTTCTAATACATTGTTAATTTATGTTGTAGAGAGTGGCGTGGACTGTGGCTGCCCTTGTAATAGTGATCAATGGGTATCTTCTGCTGGATTTCTTCATGGCTGAAGTTGATGGAGTGCTATTTGGTTTTCTGGTCTGTGCTGGCACAGCTCTATATGTAGCATTTATTTTTTATCTTGTATCACATGGTGGTGTCCTTTCTTCTACTTGGTTCAGCTTAGTAACATCCAAGAGGTTTGCTTTCATTGGGAGTTGAGGGACTTAAAAAATATCATAATCATTCTGTCCACTGTCTGACAAATTTCAAAGAGGGCTATTCCCCCAATGGAAGCAGTTTTCTACAAGAAGCCTCTTTCTAACTTTTGTGCATGGGTGATGTAAGTGTACAAATTTATGAAAAAGGTGAATCTTTTTTAAAATGCACTTCTCCACATGCTGGAGGCACCGGGTTGCACTTTATGCTTTGGATCATCTGAAGATATTCTTTTCTCCATCCTAGAGGATGAACTAAACACATCCACCTGCCACAGGATAAAGGTATTTCTCTGTTCCAATTCTTGAAGGGGGGTTGGAGGGAAAGATTCAACGTAGCAAGTAAAAATTTTAGAATGAACCATTTAGTTTTCTTATGCTGTAACTGATGGATGTTATTGTATAGGGTAGAATCGAATGGGCACTTGTTTCCAATCAAATAATGCAAAGGTGAAATGAATTTTGCCAATTTGTTGTGCACCAGTTAAACTCCTATTTTATTTTATCATTCTTTCCTTTATTTAGACATACATGGTCGTGTACTTGTGGAACCAATGGCTAACTTAACTACCTACATTATTTTGTCTTATATTTTATGTTTACATCTCAGGGAAGTACCGTGTGCAAGCATATAATGCATTGCTACAGCTATATGGGATGTTCTTGTTTGTGGTATTGGAACTTTCTGGTGTTCTTATTTTGTAGGGAAATATGGAAAAACCTATTCTGCTCAGTGCGGACTAAAACCAATCATGCTGAAGCTTCAAAAATTAATTTATTGCTTGAAGAATGTTGATGATTGTGTTAAACTGCCCAGGCCTAGTTGAATGGTGTCATGTAGTTGGATATGATTGATTTCTTCATAGGGACAGTATGGAGGGGGATAGGGGGGAAAGGAAGGGGATTTTCGTCATTTCCTTTCTTGGTCATCTAATTAGTTGTAATTTATTCCAAAAATTAAGGAAACGACTTCAAAAAATGTTGCTTGAAGAATTTGTCACATCCTCTTCTCGTTCCTCTTTGAGATTGTGATTGGAAATTTGTCCGATGTTTCTAAATGCATTACTTGATTGGCCATTACCAGATTGATTGCTATTATAAACTCTCCTTCCTTGAGATGGATTCAACATATAATTTGAGTTGTCTATTGCAACATTTAACATTCATTGAAGTAACATCACTCAAAATCTCATATTCTTCAAGTTTGGTCTCGTGTGCCAACAATAATGTAGCAATGTCTTGTATGTGGCAAATCTTATATATTGAGATTATGGAAATAAAGATCCGTCATATGTCAAGCTTAATTCAATAAGAATGTGTAAGACTTGATCTTTTCTAAGATTGCATGTCATGCAAGAGCTAATGCATAGATGATGTTTTTCATTTTGAGGAGGTATTTTGTCTCTTTTGTTGTTTGCAATTGCATAATGCGTGCTCTAGATTGTGAAACAAACAATTTCCCGTGATTTTGCAAAATTTCAATGAAGGCACTTAAACCATGTGTTTGAGACAGGAATGCTTTGCTCATAAAGGACACAAAATAGCAAAACAAGGATAAGGCGTGCATAATTGATTTTGCTAAATTTTCTATATGTCATCGTCCATGTCTTTTGATGGGTAGCTAAGACTTGTTGACATCATAAAAGCACATTGTTTCAGAGTTTAACTGCTAGTGGATGCTTAAAAATACCAATGTTATGTTTGGTTTCTGGGAAAGAAAATATAAAGAAAGATTAGAAGGAAAATAAATAAAAAAGATTAAAAGTTGATAAATTATTTTGTTTGTTACTTTAAACTCATTTTATTTATTTTAACTCATCAATATAAAGATTAAATAATTTAAATATATATAAGTTTTTAATTAGTTTTAATTATATTTGATTTTTTTTATATTTTTTATAGGACAATCAAATATAAAAAAAATTATTTTTCTTTGTATTTTTTTTTCTTTAATATTTTTCGGAACCAAACATAACATAAGAGAATTGAATTCCATACTCAAAACATGGCCTTCTCTCGCTACCATATCAAAAAGTGGTGGAAAAAGAGGATATCATAGAAAGAGATGACAAAAATAAATAAATAAATTATGTCTTTGATTTAAAAATCAATTCTTAAAAATAATTTTTGAAATTTGTTTCTTATATTTTATAGTTTCTAAAATATTCATTTTTTTTTCTTTATTTTTAAATATGTTTTGAAAATAACTTTTATATGTTTCATTTTTAATTATTCTTTATATTTGTATAATTATTTTTTAAAACAGTCCCAAAAAATAAGTAAAAACAATTGAAGATGATGAAATTTTTTTTTTTTAAACATCATATTTTCTAAATTTAAGAATTTTTTCATTTTTAAAAATAGAAAGTTATTTTCCATGTTTTAGTTGTTAAATATGTTTTTTTTTGTTTTATTTATTTATTTTAAAGAACAAAAAATTGTTCTCAAAAATTGTTTTCAAACAAAATCTAAAACCATATTCCTTGTGACTAGTAATCAACTTTGTATACACCTCTTTACATGTAAATAGAATACTTAGCAAAATAACAAAATGAGGTTATTTTCTAACCGAACTCTTCTTGACAATCGGCCGGTATTGAGAGGGTTGAAAGGCTTTTAGAACTTGTTCAAGACAAAGATTTGAACTTCTTTTTCTTTAATTTTAATGTTTGACTATGAATTGGTATGGATGCTAAGGAGTAATGAGTCCCAAGGATGAAAACCTACCCCAAACTAACCATTCTAGCTACTCACACTGCACCACTACACTATGGTTGTTACTATATTCATTGTACTACGTTAATTTTAGTCTTATTTCTAATATTTTGTCACACGTTAACACATTTGACTTTGGCAACAATAAATGTATAGTAGAAATGTTTGTCATTCTATGTAACTCAGCCTTGAAGAATTCAAGTGAAAATAAAGAATATATAAGTTTAAGGTCAATACATTTGGCCACGTTGATCTTAGATATAAGTTGTAACATATAGCTAAGGGTCTCCAATGGCCGGGCCGGGCCACCCGGCCCGAAGGAGTAAGGCCCATGGCC
The DNA here is from genome assembly GCF_004353265.1 of Vitis riparia. Classification (NCBI taxonomy): domain Eukaryota; kingdom Viridiplantae; phylum Streptophyta; class Magnoliopsida; order Vitales; family Vitaceae; genus Vitis; species Vitis riparia. The sequence goes on along the minus strand of NC_048448.1, from coordinate 7,960,032 downwards.
CAATCCGGGGCGGGCCACTGAGCCCGTTGACTGGTCAACAGGCCGGGCCGAGCCCTTGATATATCTAAGGCATGTGGGCCCTCAAGCTGGGTGGGCTTGCGGGCCGGGGTAAAAATTAAAATAATTTTTAATTTTGAAGGGAATGGGTCAAATCCCCTTCCCCTTATGGAACCATAAGGGAGCTAACCACCAACTGAGCTGACCCTCTTTTGTGTAAATATTTTGCATTAATTATATATATATTAGAAATGTTGTATGATTTTTGAAAAAAAAATAAAAGTGAGTTGGCTGTTCAACGGTTACATGACCGTTGAACATGCCACTCATAATTCAATTTCAAATATATGGCCGTTGAACGGTCTTGAAATTTAAAAAAAAAAAATAAATATTAAATCATAATATTTAAATCTCTATAAATATTAAATACCCTCAATTTTTTTCTATTATCTCAACTCTTAAGCTCTTTCCCATTCCACAATATTCCCGATTATTGCATTTTTGTCTCAAATTATTCAATATTATTGGTGGTGAAAAACAAGCATTGGTGGTTCAAAGAGTTCAAATTTGAAGGAATTTCTGCTTCGATTTTCCAATTTAGTAACATACTTCACCTTTTCTTTTATTTATTTGTTACATTTTAATTTTACATTTATTATTTTTAGTATAATATTTTATCAATAATTATAATTATGGCAAGTGGTTCTTGTTCTTCATCTAATGCATGTGATAGCAAAAAATTTACTTCAAATATATGAAATTTTTTTGATAGAATATAAATAAATTTAGAAAATAATAAAAAAGAAATAAAAGCAAAATGTAAAATTTGTAACAAACTTCTTAGTGATGGCTCAAATGCAGGTACAAGTTATTTAAAAAGGCATCATGAAAATTGTAAAACTAAAAATAATGTAGATATTAAAAATTATATGCAATTAGGTAAAGATAAAAGTGGAAATTTAAAAACATTTTCTTATGATGAATCTTATTGTCGTGAAGAAATGATTAGTTATATAATAAGAGCATAACAATTTCACTAGTTCGCCACCATCGCCGAGAGATAATGATTAAAATATTTTACTAAATGTATGTCATATTTTTATTTTTATTTTTATGGTTGAAAAGTACAAATGATTGACAAATAAGTAGGTGCCAACCTAATTGGAATGTATTTATTTTGTAGTAATGTAAACTTTTCCCACATTTTCAAATGTAATATATACATTCAATGAATAAAATAGTTAACAATGAATATTTTTATTAATGTAACATTTTCTATTTCTTGAATATTTTTTTTAATATATATATATATATATTAAAGTGCGCGGGCCTACGGGCCGGGCTGGGCCTAATTTAAGGCCCATGGCCTGGCCCATCCATAAATGGGCTCGGGCCGGACTTGGGCCGCGGGCTTTTTGGAGACTCTTACATATAGCTACGTAAATTAGATAGTAAATAATATAATTCATAAATATTCTCAATAATGAGAGACGTCAAGTATGGCCCACTTCCCCTATATGTTTAAAAAGAATTCCTTGAAATACAAATAAATTTAAATAAAAATTTTCGGTAAAAAAAAAAAAAACCTAATTCTCTTTAAAGTAGAATCCGTCCTTTGTTTTTCTTTTTTATTTACTTGGATCTTTTCTATTTCTTCGATTTTGTTTGGATCCTCTTTTTTTTTTTTTTTCATGAATCTCTCTTGTTCCAATTTAGTTTCTTTTGTTTGAAAGATTTTTTCTTTTTCTAAGTTTGTTTTTTCCTTTCTTTCCTTTTTTTTTTTTTTTTCGAGGTTTCTTATGAACAATCCCATACCATGATGTATCTAAAATATTAGTAAAAAATACTTGTATAAGCTACCGAAGAAACCCTATATCCAACTCTTTGTAATATTTTGGACTATTTATAAACATCACAACAAATATGATCAAAACATTTAAACCTCCTATGTAAATAAGGAGCTATGCAGCAGCTACAAAATGGGAATTTGATGGAATATAGAATAAGGATATGCAAATAAAAACCAATCTTAATGAAAAGGCATAATGGACCGGATTGGTAAATAATATTTATATAATTAGGATTTTATGTGTTAAGAAATTTTATTTAAATTTATTTATTTCAAGGAATTCATGGTTTATTTTACAAAATTATCGTCTCAACTAAATCAGTTGAATGATTCAAAATCTCTTATCAAAGCCATTTTAAAGTAATTTTGATAAAAACCCTTTCATTTTATAATGCTTTTATCAATGATATTTCTATTAAAAATATTTTACGAAATTATTTATTTACATATAAAAAAGTACCAAATCTTTTACTAAATTATTTGTTTAGATGTGAAAAAAAATAGCAAGTTTTTAATCATGTGTCAATATCATAAAAAAATGATTTTTTTTTTTTAAATATCGATTAAGTTCTAGTATAAATATTACTTTAAATATTAATTTTTAAAAATGATTTAAAAAGTTTATTAAAATGCTTTTAAGTAGTAGCTCATGGAAACCTTTTAGGAATTAATTTTATTCACTTCCACTAAGGCAATGTTTGGACTAAATGGGCATAACTTTTATTAGTTTTGAAATTTTATCAAATATTTCATTTATTATTTTTCTTTACCTCCTTTCATTTAAATTGAGTTAAATATTTGATAAAATTTTCAAACAAAGAGTTTAATATATTTAGTCAAAACCCGAAAAAAGTGAGGGAAATTAGAGAAATAAAAAATCACGACGTTTTAATCATTCTCAATTGAACAAATTTCTCAATTAAAACTAACTTATATTTAGTTATTTAGGAAACCATCCTAAAATATCTTCGTGAATTGTTGAATGATTTAAAATCTCTTGGAATTTTGTCAATGATAATTTCTATTTGTCTAATTTCTTTTTAAACCTTTGTTTGATTATTTTTTGGATAAATTCTTTTCCATCCTTCAAACCATTGAAATTATTAAAACTTGTATTAAACAAAGACTTATAAAATTTCATAAATTAAAATTTATTTACAATTTTTTTGGTTATTTATAATTTATAAACCATTTAATAAAATTATTTAATTTGAATGATATATTTGTGCTCAAAAACTTTTTTAGGGGAATTTATTTTTTGAAGAACACTTTCAATAAACGAATATATAAAAAAAAAAATGGAATGAACTTGAAAAAAATAATCATATTTTACCAAAATAATAATTTAGAATTTAGAAACTTAAAGAATTTTAGAAAGATTTTATATTTTAAATTTAAAAATATTTGGAAAGAATTTCTTTTTAAAATTTAAATTCTTTTCCAAATTTCATAAGAGATTTGATAAAGATTTTTTTTTTTTAAATTCTTAATTTAAAATTATTTTTTAAATATATTTTTTATTTGAAAAGATTTTTTTTTTAAATTCAATTTAAAATTCTTTCCAAATTAATTTTATTTATAATTTTTATAAGTACACTTTATGTCTTTTATGTCATTATTATCTAATTAATTCAAACTTATTTTGTATCGACCCTGAATCAGGATAATTGAAACAAAATTGCTAATTTATTCTAAATACCTAATAATATGGTAATTTATCCATATTTATTATTTCTTCATGATTTTCTATCTTTTTATTGGTTATCATCGATTGCTTTATTAGAAAAAATATATAAATGAATACCTGCATTAAATATATTATCTTTGAATACCTGTATTATTAAAAATGTATAAAATTTGAATTATTTGTTTTTAAAATTTATTTTTAATATTGAAGAAAAAAAGTCAAGTTTCAATATCAACCATTGATTTTGTGTGAGGGTGGGTCATATCTTTAATTAAGAGAAGGTTTTAACTCATTTAAGGAGGTAGTTTATTGACTTTAGAATTCCATCCCAAATTGAATGACTTATAAATAAATAAATAAATAAATAATAATGAGTAACAAATTCCACATTTTATGTGGAGATTTTATTTACCGATTCTTGGAAGTAAAAAGTAAAAACAGACTGGAAGGGGGAGTGGGGGTGTTGGGAGTCTAGGAGATAGGAGCGGATATACACATGAGAAGCAGCAGATAGGCGACACATGTGGGACAATCCCCATTCGCGTACTCCCATGAAAACCTTCTATAAATTGCATGCAAATCTCTCGCTATCACTTCCAACTCTTTCTCTTTCTCTCTCTCTTTCGCCTATGAATTCGCTTCTCCACTTTATATTTTCCTCTTTAAAATCAAAATCTCTCGAAATATCCTATCAAAAATCACACCTCTTATTTTTTCCTTATATTGTACTTGGATTTCTCTAAATTCTTATAAAAACCCTCTCGCAAAACCCTCGGCTGCCCCCTCCGTTTTCAACCCCATTCCTTTTGCCGTTACTACCATGGACAGAGCATTCGGCAACCACACCCTCCACCGATCTTCCGCCGGCTCCACTCCGGTTCTTGTTCCAAGAGACGTGCCTTTTCCGGGGAATCTTTTGGACCATCAGTTCGGACGCAGTAACTCGCCGGAAACTGGTGCCCAAAACCCTTTCTTTATTGGAACCCACCAGGATCAACCCCTAGAGGACGTCTTTTCTCGTCTCAATCTCTCGTCCGGTGTTGGTGGTGGGTCGATGCTCGGAGACACGGTGACCGGTGGGTACGGCTTTTTGCCGCTTTCTTTGCAACAAATACAGCAAACGAATGACGAGTTTCAGACTTGGAGTTTTCCCAGAAGCGGCATTGATACCTTCGGGGAGGTGGGCCTGGGGAATCATGAGGTGAGGGCGAGTGCTGAGAGTCGTGACGGCTTTCTTGGGTTTTCGAATCCTACATCGGTTATTCGCGGGCTGAGTACTGAATCAAGAAAGAGAAGTTTGGGGGCTGAGAGGTATGCTTCCTGGAACCAATCTTCCAGACAATTTCAAAGACCGGAACTTAGTAGTGCAGTCTCAATTATGCCTCGTTCCAATCAAAACCGACCCTTGCGTGGTCCCGTGGTGGATTCCTGTGGGGAAGTAGATGGTTGGGTTTCTGAAAATTTGACTAGTTCGAGGCCTGCTTCGTATAATCGTGGCCTTAATAATCATTTCAATCATCAATTGCAGCAGTATTTGAGTCTGAACTACTTGTGCTTGGAAGATTTCCGGGGCAAGATTGTGCCCTTGGCCATGAATCAACATGGGTGTCGGTTTTTGCAGGAAAAATTACAAAATAATGTAACTGTTAAGGAAATTGAGATGATATTCTCGGAAGTGATACACCATGTGGCCCAGTTAATGCTGGACCAATTTGGGAATTATGTTGTTCAGAAGCTGGTAGAGATTTGCAATGAAGAACAGAGGACTCAAATCCTTCTGTCTGCCACCACAAATCAATATCAACTTATCTTTATATGCCTCAACATGCATGGGTATTCTTGGTTCCTTATTTTTTATGAATTTATCCAATTTCATTCAGATTGGTTCCGGTGTAATGGTTTTCTTTTCTTGTGGCAGGACTCGAGTGATGCAAAAATTATTGGAGTATCTTACCACCCCAGAACAAGTTTCAATTGCCATGTCCGCTCTGTGGCCTGTTACTGTTGCATTGACCAAGGATACTAGTGGTCATCATGTGATCCAGCATTGCTTGAAACTTTTTTCTTGCCAAGACAATATGGTAAAGTAATTCCATACAAGAAGAATTGGTTTTATGTTTCTTTTTATCATGGGTTGTTACTAATATCTACTTATCCCCTGCCTGATCTTGCCAGTATATGGCACTATATATTCAAGCTAAATGTTAGATGAATAGCAATTGGAATCACTTATTTCTGGTTTCACGTTTTGGTAGAAGGCATCACCCTTTCTGCTATGTTGCACTTGTTTTAAATGGTCTTTTGTTATGGTTCATGGGGCCTTGGTCTTGGGCAGCTCATGCACCGATAAAGATAAAAATAAATAAAGATAATAAATTACAAAGTTAAAGAATCCTAAAATTGTCCCAATTCATCCCAATTTTGAAATCAATTTATTTAGAATAAGGGTTTACCCATCATTTTTTTCTCTAGGAAGTTGCAGTTTTTTCAAGTTTGATATCAAATGCTGAAAAAAAAAGTTTTGTTATATACTTAAAAGGTTGGAAATTAATGACAATAGAGCAAGAGATGGTTCAATAGTTCTTCAGGAAAAAGCTACATACTTGTTGTGAAAGGCACACATAAAAGTTTGAAACTTAAGTGGATTATTCTTATGATAAATATTGGCAGGGTTTTATTTGATGCTTTGGATGCTGATTTTGAATGCAGTGGTGAATGAAAACTTTACTTAGGTGGTGTTTATTTTTTGGCCGATTGATATCAACCAATATAACTAAATTGAATCTATTGATAACAAGTTCACTTTAGTTATGTTAGTTGAAATCATTAAGTTATTTTTAGCTGAATAGAAAAAGTAAAATATTTTAGCTTTTTCTATTTGGCCAAAAAACAAATACCACCTTAATCTCTTAGTCCTTTTTTCTTATATATATATTCATTTGGAGGGAATGATGTTTTTGGAAAGAGCTTTGAAACTTGCACATAAATGCATAGACACCCTCGAATATATGGGTACATGTGATGTGCTGAAGCTTGGAACTAACAATTGTAGTTAAAATTTTAAAAAGATTTGTTTTGTGAATTTTATGATAATCTATATATCAAGTGTCATTTTTTGTTAAGTTGAATATTAGAAAGTGGTATTTTTGTATGTATGTTGATGAATATCCATGTTCTAGCCCATTTAATCTTAGTATCTTTCATAGAATTGGTTATATGTATATATATCATTTTACACTTCATTGATGCATTTTTTTATATTTATTTTTCATTATATAAAAAAATGTACAACATAGAAAAATGATGCACAGAAGCTTTTATATATGTTTTAGCAGCCATGGTAGATACAGTTATCTCTCATCAAGGAAAGCAAAATGGTTTAGGATTTTGGTCATATTAACACACTGCTTGTGCGATTAATAATGTATCCACCATGATCAAAGCCTTTTGTTTGTTTGTTTTTTTTCCTTTTTTCAGTTAAAGTTTGTATCCGACTTTACGGGTACGTGCCATTTTTATGTATCTTGTATCTATACTCTGTAGGAGAGTAAATCGTATGTTGGTCTGATAGGTTTGTTGTCTCAATAGGTTTTTATCTCTACAATGATAATTGTTTAACAGTTTATTTACATGTTATATGGAAGTTGGTGATTTGTTGATCTATTAGGTTAGTTGTCTCAATCAGTTTTTATCCCACAATGCTAATCTGGTTTTACGTGCCCTCATTTCCCACAAAACTCCATTGCTTTAAAAGAAAACTACAGGGAAACAACCTTGGAGAATTTCTTGTAGTCCTTTTGGTTCATCACTTAGAAGGATTGAGGAAAGAGAAGATAAAAAATGTAAGAGAAAGAAGGCTTGACAATCTCTTTTCAGTTCTTTTATCCCTTATTCCTTTCCAAGTCATGTTAACTTTGCGGAGATAACTTGGGTTGGCTTGAACAGAACTTCTTCCTCTATATATCTCCTGTTTCTCTTCTTTCTTCCCCTAATGGAGAGGTTTCTGAACTTTTATCTTCTCTTTTTCCCTACAAAACATACTAACAAAATCGCAATCCACAAATATACTCTCTTTCTGCTCACACCATTCACCACGACTTCACTAGAGCTAGTCTGGGAACTGCCATTTTTCTATCCAACAAACATATCTTAATTACTCTAGGTTTCTCTTATATTGACTCTTGAATTTTCTGTAATTGAACTTGCTTTTGCAGTATCTTATTAAGGAGGTGGCAGAGAATTGCTTTGAAATTGCAACCAATAGAAGTGGGTGCTGTGTGCTGCAGTCATGTGTGGAAAACTCACAGGGAGAACTTAGAGAGCAACTAATGGCTGAAATAATAGCTAATGCGCTACCCCTGGCAGAAGACCGTTATGGGTTTGTTTCTCTAAAGCTTTGCCTGCACTTTATTCCCACATGACAAACTGCATACCAAGCTTTATATGTTTCTATTGTTTTCTTTCCTATAGTAACTATGTGGTGCAACACTTGATGGGATTGAAGATACCAGAAGTCATCACAAATCTCCTGAAGCAGTTTGAAGGGACATTCATTTCTCTCTCCTGCAATAAGTATGGTAGTAATGTGGTGGAAAAATTTCTGATAGAATCCAAAGACGAGCAATCGTCGCAGATTATCATAGAGTTGCTCAGAAGTCCAAATATTTCTATGCTGCTTCTGGATCCTTTTGGAAACTTCGTCATTCAATCAGCATTGTCTGTATCTAAGGTTAGATCATTTCCAAAATCCCACTATTCTAGTTTACCTGTTTGTTAAAAATGCCCAAGAACCGGGTTTTATACAGAGGTAGCAAGGTCTGACTTCAGATCCATCAGGCCATCTTGGCCTAATGGGTTTGTGTTTGGGTTCTCAATAATCATGCCTAGAGGTCTCCATGATAATTAGTTTCTCAATGAGTATATTCTTTTTGAAACTGCATTTGAAGTACTTTTTATTACATTTTAGATTACATTTCACTACAAATGATTTGCAATTTTGGGAATTTGGATGCTGATCCAAATTCAACTCTCATGAAACAGACATTTCCAACTATATACTTTGTTACATAACCAGGATTTCATTCTATCTATCTTGTTTCCTATAGAACACTCTGCACATTTTCTTTTCCATAGATTTTGTCTGAGATGTAATGTTATATTGGTTGATGTGTTTTTTGTTTATTGCAAGAGCAGGGCCACATTCGAAATGCTCTTGTGAATCTAGTTCGATTGCATGCTCCATCGATGCGCAGCAATCTTTATGGGAAAAAGGTCCTCACTTGGTTCGACAAGAGGAAGCTGCAACATTTATACATGTAAAGATAAAGATAAGAAGGGGTATCTGTTGATTACAGAAAGAAATTCTTTACACCGCTAGGGTGGGTGTCAGGCATATTGTTGTTTCAATTTTTTTTTCTCTTTTGTCTTTGTGATAAAGATATTTAGGTGTTGATAGAGGTTGAGGATTGTAATTTTTAGTTTTAAGTCCTTTTGATCCCTATGTACTCTACGGATGGAAGGATGATTTTGGTAGGCGAGAGAGGACATCAGAAAGTGATGGATAAATTAAATCTGCAGCAGCTGCGGCTGCATAGGCACTAACTCGATTTGTTTCCAGGCTTCTCCAGGGGATTTCAGGAGGGGGATGATCAGTGTGTGTTTTGGAACTGTATATTTTGAGGTCTTCCCACTGTTGCTTGTTATACATTATACCCTCATAATTGTTTCGCCATTGAAAGGAATTTATTGTCTTGTGCCTTTTTGTGATGATCTCGTTTGGTCTAAACATATTTGATATTGCACTGAGAAATTACTCCCCATGGGTTGACCCATTTGGGTTCTAACCTCTGTATTTCTTTCATTTAGGCAAAATGCGGAATGCAATAAGTCAAACTGGAAGATTATTAGAAATTTAGAATAATTTATAAGCCATCTATAAATGTAACTTGGAATCAAATTTCAAGCCTCTCAGAGTTTTATATAGCATTTGACGTTCTGGGACACAAATCTTGCATCAATGTTTGAGCCCCAAGTGAGTGACTATAATACCCTTGGGTTAAGTAGGGTTGACCTTAACCAAACATTGTTGTTGGACGATGCGTCGCTCTCCCATTGGTTATAGGTTGTGCCGGTAAAGAAGCACTATTGTTTTGTTTGGATCTCTCTCTCGCTTTCTGGGGAAGACGAAGACTGAGGACGGAGGACCTTTCTAAGTTTTCTCCAATTTTCTTCCTTCCTCTGCACTCATCATCATCATCATCATCCTCGAATCCTCTGCTATCATTGATTTCAGTTTTCCAGGAGCCATGGCGCAGACCTGGTCTCTACTAATTGCTGCCATCGTCATCTTATCTTTCGTCACAATCTATTCTTCTTCAGCCTCACAAATCCCCAATAAAGGCGTCCGTCGCCCCATGATTTTTCCGTTATATTTCGCGTCCCCTAAATCTTCGGGGCACCGGCAGGCCATTGAGGGAAGCTATTGGCGGCGGCATCTGAAATCGGACCCTTACCACCACCCCAATGCTCGCATGAGGCTCTACGACGATCTCCTCTCCAACGGGTACTCTTCTTTGCTTCATCGGTTTCCGTATTGGTAATTAATCAGGATTTATGAATCTTGATATTTGTTGCAGTTACTATACGACCCGGCTTTGGATTGGAACGCCTCCGCAGGAATTCGCTCTCATTGTGGATACGGGGAGTACTGTCACCTATGTTCCCTGCTCTGACTGTGAACACTGTGGAAAGCATCAGGTTGGGGTTCACTTCCAGTCAGTCTAAATTAACAAATTTTTTTATGTTATAGTAGATCTTCGCTACCGGTTATCTCCTTCATATATTTTCTTGCGTGATCTGTTGTGAAGGATTTGAGTAAATGTAGGGATTGAATTTTATAGATTCTGCATTTGGCTTGCCAGTAATAGGAAAACTTAAATTGCTTTTTTTTTTATTTTATTCTTCAAGGTTCAATATGAATTTGTCACGGGAGACGTCCAATTATAGTCATGGACATGAAGAATTTTTTGAAATTCCATGGTTCTCTGTTTGGTTGCCAGAACAATATGGGAAACTGAAGAAAATTTTAATTTTTGGACAAAAAATTCAACTTTCCCTGTTTTAAGATTCGAAGTTTTCCGATTGTTTTTACAATGATTTCTCATAAATAAACCAGTTATCAATGTTTAAAATTCTTAATTTTCTGAATCATTGATTTGCTTTCCCACATGATATTTGTCTATTATTTTTATGCTGGTTTGAATACAAATCCAGGATCCAAGATTTCAACCAGATGAGTCTAGTACTTATCATCCTGTTAAATGCAATATGGATTGTAACTGTGACCATGATGGAGTAAATTGTGTTTATGAGAGACGGTATGCTGAGATGAGCTCTAGCAGTGGCGTGCTTGGGGAGGACATCATTTCTTTTGGCAACGAAAGTGAAGTTGTCCCACAAAGGGCTGTTTTTGGTTGTGAAAATGTGGAAACTGGTGATCTTTACAGCCAACGAGCAGATGGCATAATGGGTCTAGGCCGTGGACAGCTCAGTATTGTAGATCAACTTGTTGACAAGAATGTCATTAATGATTCATTTTCATTATGTTATGGTGGGATGCATGTAGGTGGAGGGGCTATGGTTCTTGGTGGGATTCCACCTCCCCCTGATATGGTCTTCTCCCGTTCAGATCCTTACCGCAGGTAGGATACTTTGGTAATCCTGTTGCAGTTGACACTTTTCTTTGTTTAACAACACTTTGTTACATCTTACACATCTACTTTAGTTTTGGGATGGTAACAGTCCATATTACAATATTGAGCTCAAGGAAATACATGTTGCTGGGAAGCCATTGAAATTAAGCCCAAGTACCTTTGATAGAAAGCATGGAACGGTCCTGGATAGTGGAACTACATATGCTTACCTTCCAGAAGAAGCTTTTGTTGCATTCAGGGATGCAGTAAGATTTCATTGCACTAAGTTCCATCCTCTTCTTATTATATTCTGTTTCAAAATCAAGTCCTAGTGTTTGATAGAAATCTGTTGGGTTTGTTCTTCCTTTTAATTAGCCCCCTTCACCCCCACCCCCTCCCCAACAAAACAAAAAAAAAAAAAGGAAAAAAAAAGGAGGATTGTAGATTGTAGAGATTTTTGTATTAAATGAATCTTCTTCCAAAATTTTGGCTTGTATATTATACAACTCAAAAATTTGCTATGGCCCCGGTGAATTCTTTTTTTTTCACCGTTTCCAGCTTAGATCTAGTTTTGGATAATAACATTTCCTTTTTCTTTTCTAGCTAGGGGAAAATCTTTTATTTGCCTATATCTATGCTACCTTTAAGCTTGCAATTCTTATTTTGAAATGTATTTCTTGTTATCGATTTAAGTTTCAAGTGTGTACGGATCATTGCTTTCTTACCTTCTAAAATTTCATGATAAAATGATATTATAAAGAATAAAGGAGGTGACATGTTCTAAATTTTTTTATAATAACGATAATGTACCTTTGAATCATCATGAATTAGTTTCATTTTTAGGTGTCTTGTCCAGCCCATGGGTTTGGTCAATGGACCTTATGTTGTAAAAGGATTCTATCCTTTAAACATCTGCCTTTTAGATTTCATAAAATTCCATCAACCAAGTTCAAGGTTTTTATTGATGGTTAAATTACTCAGTGCTGCTTATTTTCCCTAATAGTGAAAATGACTGCTTATTTTCCCAAATATTGCTCTTTTATGCCTTTTTTGGTCCGTCCAGAGGAAAAGAAATGGGAGAGCTTTTAAGAATTGTGAAAGTTTGGACCAAACAATTAAAAGTTCTTTTTTGTATCCATTTTGGGATTGGGTTGATTTTACATTGGGGATGGTGTTATGTCACTGTTAGATTTTGTGGATTGGTTAGGTTCCCTGTAAGGTGCAGTTGCTTATTTTTGTGTATTCGCCCCTTCTGGTTTTTGTTGTTTGTATACATCGTGTATACTTTTGATTTAATATGGTATCCTTTTACCTATAAAAAAAAAGTTTTGCCTTTTAGTTTCAGCAGAAGATGTTCTCTAAGGTAAAATAATTGTGCTATAGTTTTTGGAATATCAAGGGCCTTGTAGTGCAGGTATACCTTCCAGTAAAATGCCTTTCTTTTTTTTTTTTTCCAAAAAAAAAAAAAAGATCAATGCAAAGAAGATTTTTTATTTGATATGTAGAAAAATTCTAAACTTTGAAACCTCTTTCTGGAAGTTATTCTCCAAAAGCATCTCACCCTCAATTTTATTCAAAAGAGCTTTTAGATTAGTGTGTTAAGCAACATTCTAAGCTTTTAGACAATCAAAAAGCCGTGTCAGGCATCCCCATGAACTCTTACTTAAAGTGCTGTTGGCACTCAAACCTGATTCTCAGTTGTAGATATAGTGCAGAGTATCTGTCATTAATTATCCTTTAGTTTTTTAAATCTAATGCAAGACCAATTCAATTAGCATTTTTTGTCTAAACTATTGCATGCTATTTTGTTGAACTATTAATTTATCGTATCTTGGATGCATGTTTACAGATTATAAAAAAAAGTCATAACCTCAAGCAAATCCATGGTCCTGACCCGAATTATAATGATATTTGCTTTTCTGGTGCTGGAAGGTATTGCCTAAAATGCATAATTCAAGTTCTTTAGCATTTCTTGGTTCATTTGTTGTTTTGGCGCATCATTTGAGAGTTTAACTTGAATTTGCTCTAGGGATGTCTCCCAACTCTCAAAAACATTTCCAGAGGTTGACATGGTATTTAGCAATGGTCAGAAGTTGTCACTGACTCCAGAAAACTACTTGTTCCAGGTAAGAAGACTAGAATTCCTTCTTACAGTTTTTATACTCAAATATAAATTTATAATGGTTTTAGTATGCTGTTGTGTCATCTTGTGTCTCCTGCAAAACATAGACACTGCATAATATTTGTTGTTTTCTTTTCCTTTTTTCATGTCATGCTTTAAAGCATACAAAAGTTCATGGTGCATATTGCCTGGGAATTTTCCAGAATGGGGATTCAACTACTCTTTTAGGAGGTATTCAGTGCTCTCTCTGACTCTCTATCCCTCTCATCCTTGTGTAACTTACTTTTTAAGCAGTAATTACCCACCTACCATGTGCAGGAATCATTGTTCGTAATACCCTTGTAACTTATGATCGGGAGAATGAAAAGATTGGATTTTGGAAAACTAATTGCTCAGAACTATGGAAGAGACTGCATATTCCTGGTGCTCCTGCAGCAGATCCTATTGTTCCTACTCCTAAATCTGTTTCTGCACCAGCACCTGTTGTTTCTTATAACAATAATACAACTGTAGGAATGCCTCCTTCAGTGGCTCCAAGCGGATTGCCTCAGGAAGTTCTTCCAGGTAGAATAAGTTGTGAGAATGTACAAGGCCTTTATGCTTCTCTTCATACTCAAATCTGCAGCATGAATTTACTTCTTCCTTTTTCTTTCTTTTTTTCCTTTTTTTTTTTTTTCTTGAAAAGAGAAAAAACATGCAAAAGAAAAATTGGATACAGGTAACCTTTTTGGGTTGAACTGAGAATTGTGAGACAATATATTAATTAACTCTTTTTCATTTAGGCTTAGAAACTCCCTCTAGATTCAGAAAAATGTTGTAACAGTTACTACGATCTTCAGAGAGCATATCATGTGCCTACACCCTTGGTGAAACCAATAACATACAATCGGTCTAATCAGCCTACAAACATCTCTTGGAACATTCTCTCATTTTCTTATTATCGTAATGCAATAACCTATTGGATTGGCTTACATCAAGATAGCTGCTTGATTCTCATGAACTGTTGATTAGTTTTGATATTCAATGGGGTGGTCATGTTGATTTTGGCTTATTAATGTTCATTTTGCTTCTTAGACCATGGCTTCTGTGTGATGATTTTTTCTCTTTAAATATGATGTATAGGAGAATTCCAAGTTGGACTTATAACGTTTGATATGTCGTTTAGTGTCAACTACTCCAATATGAAGCCTAATTTCACAGAACTTGCCGAGTTTATCGCCCATGAGTTGGAAATTAATGCTTCACAGGTAAAGGTTGCACTATTTTGCCCTTGACATGGTTTGGGCTGTTGTAGACACCTAGTGACTGAAACCAGAACTATTTTAACATCATTTTTTTGAAACTTATTTTGTGTTTCAAGAGTGGTGATTTCTAATTGACCGGTAAAACCAAATGATCTTTGAGTGTTTGTAATGGGTTGAGGTATAGCGTGGTTTGAGCCTTCAATTCTTCAAATTTGGTTAATAAAATGGATCAGGCATGGCTTGAGGCTATAGCCTTTACCAAAGGCTCTTAACTGAACTTGACCCAACCCATTGTGAATCCTTGATCATTTATTGCTTTTACATCCTACTCAGTATGTTGATATCTCTATGTTGCACTTTGATTTTGAGGATTCAAAATCTATTTAACTTGGTCCACCAATAATGCCAGTGCCAAATGCTTTTTCAGGTTCATTTCTTGAACTTCTTTTCAAAAGGAAATCATTCTATTATTAGATGGGCTGTATTTCCAGCAGAATCTGCCACTTACATTTCCAACTCGACTGCGATGGTAATATTGCTTGTCTTACACAGTGAGAAGTGAATGTAAATTGACTAGGTACTTTCCTATTTATTAACTAAGTAATTGCCTCTAATGCCTATTTGTTGTCTGCAGAGCATAATTTTGCAGTTAAAGGAACATCGTGTGCATCTTCCTGAGAGGTTTGGAAGTTATCAGTTGGTTGAATGGAAAGTTGAGCCACAAATTAAGCGGTATCTTTACTTAATTACTTCCTGTTCAAATTGTTTCTCATTTCCTGGAAATCCTTTATCACTTGAACCAAGCAATCTATTTGAAGCATTAGGGACTCCCAGCTGACTTTTAGGCCATGTTGAAATCAGTTGGAGTGTTGGATTTGTTGTAGAGCTAAGGTGTGAGTTTCATTATCTTGTTCAAAATCCTTTGTTTTGGAGACAGCACGAAGCAAGCTTTATCTAGGTCAAGGCTCAAACTTCCCAGAGAACATTCATACATTTGGTTGGCCCAAAAGTAACACTTGTGAACCATAATTTTGGAGTTTAGGCTAATAGAAGGCTAGCCTCACCAGTCTATACATATTTAAGATTTATTCTCTCCATGGAAAAGAATTATTATGGTGCATTATTTTGTTACATTTATGTTTTGTTGTTTATTTTGGAATTGAAATAGAACGAAAGTTTTTCTAATTAATGACTACTGGAGAGTGCACTTGCATTGTACATGCAGAGTGTAATGTCGGTTGTAGCCTCTCAGCTGGTGGTAAGGGTGGTGATGGGGGTTGGCAATGAAGTTGCCCAACATGGGTGGTCGTGGTGTAACTTGGTTCTCTGATGGTCATGTTGACCAATGTGAAGCAGTGTGTAGGTGTAGTGGAGTTAAGGGGCTCCTGTGAAGTTCTGGTGATGACGGGGTTCTGTGCTGTTGTGGTGGTGCTGGGTACTGACATTGTAGGGTCATGGAACTAGCGTTGGGCATTTTGGCCTTATATTATTAGTAGTGTATGATGTGATGGTGATATTCATGAATTATTAGAATGTCGTTTTCCTCTCCTTATTGAAATATTGGCTCTGGTATTGACATCCTTGCTGCAGTATTAGATTTTTTATTTTTACCCTTCTAAATATTTTTTACCTGAAGTCATCTTTGTTTTCTTTTAATGCTTGATATTATTTGGAATGGTACAGGACATGGTGGGAGCAACACTTCTGGACTGTTGTGGTGGGAGTCATTATCACATTGATTCTTGGTTTATCCACTTTTGGAGTATGGTTTGTTTGGAAATGGAGACAGAATGCCGTTGGTACATACAAGCCCATTGGTGCCAGAGTTCCTGAGCAGGAGCTGCAGCAACTTACTTTGATCTCAAGCTCACAAGCCTAATCCGGGTTGGTTTTGAGGATCTGTAAAATACGTCTTGAATATTTTTTATGTGGAGGAAGTCCTGCCCTACATTGATCGTCCTGAGGCTGCTATTCCTCTGTTTATTGCTGTGAGATGGCCAAAACCAGAAAAAGAAAAAGAAAAATCTACATTTTGGAAAGTTTTTCTGGGTCGTTACATATATTGTAGAGCAAGTGATACAAGAGCCTTCCCGTTTAAGGCGAAGTAGAACAGCTATTCTTGGTCTCATTCTTCTTTATTCAACTTACCTGAATACAAACTCAACCCACTTCTCTCAATTCTATAGGTTTTTTAGGCTGCAGCTACCCTCTACCCTCTATCTGAGGGTGCTGCTAATGTGTTAGCTACTGTTCTTTGTGTATCTGCAGTTGATAATAAATTCATGCCGTTGTTACAAGGTTTCTATCTTCAATATCAGAAAGGTCAAATGTTACCCTAACATGGCAAATGGAAAATGGTAATCTGAGTGAGAGAAGGAATTCATTTTTTGTGTTCTTAAGTTCTTGGATATAAAACCAAGCGCAGCAGGTTTGTTGAATGCCATTGTTTTCCCCCTGATTCCTCGTAGGCTTGCTATCTTTGTTATCTAAGATTTCTCAGGCATATCGGTCAAATCATGTCTCCCCATCGGATTCATGATTGCTACCAAAGATACACGAAAAAAAAAAAAAAGTTAAAAGATTATTAAAATTGATGAAATCTTATCTGTACACCAAGACCAAGTGAGAAATTGACATTGCCATTCCTCACCGACAAGCCAGGTATTAGATCACATTGGCCTATATACTTCTTGGGATTTATAGATTGGTCTTAGACTTGATTATTTGCACCGCTGGATTGCCTGTGGCCAGATTTGCACCTTCCAAAATTTTCGAATTCTTTGAGTTTTCAAAATTGTTTATGTTAAATTTTGATTTCTAAAATCCACATGTTGACTAGGGTTTTCTGTATTGGAGAAAAGCTTTTTACCCCATAGAGTTTCTTAATTCTTACTATTATCTCTATGTATTTTCTACACCCTCAGACTAAAATCCTTAGATTGAAACATGGTGCCTAATCACATCCTCTATCTCATCTCAATTATTTAAATTAATTTTCATCCTCATCTCCATAAAAACTTTCAAACATTAAAAATTGAAAGAGGGTGGGCCAGAAATTTCTCATACCTACCCTTCCCTTTTAAAAAAAAAAAAAAAAATTGGTATTTTTTTCCTAAAATTTTTTATTTTTAGATTTTCTATTTTTAATATAAGTATAATTTACAAATAAATAAGTTTTATAATTTATTTTTACAGAAAATGAAAATTATTTTTATTTTATGTGTTAAAAAAAGGAGAAAATAAAACAATAAATTATTTCTTATTTAATTATATTTACAATAATTTATAGAAAATGATTTTTATTTGATTTCATGTTATAAAAAAATAATAAGTTATTTTTTATTTAATTATAGATACAATCAGGGTAGAGCAAGAACTAAATTCCCAAAGTTGACCATAATTGATTTAAGTTTTTGTTGAATTTGTTCTTATCCAAAAATAAGTCGGTGTCATTCTTAATTTTGTTTGACTGAGGAAGATAAGATTAAAGATGAAAATATCGATAATTACGGATATATCAGTACTTAGATTTTATGGATATATCGGATATATTAGCAGATATTTTAACACAAAATATGGATAGACAAAAAAATCATTAAAACTTATGAAAATATAAGAAAAAAAACTCTTCAAAATGAAATTACAAGTATAATAGACATTTTAAAATTGTTTTGTTGAAGAACTTAATATATGTATAATATGATTTACGATATTAAATTTAATTATATAATGTCGACCTGATAAGAAATGTGAATTTTGTAAATGTAAACTCATTATGAAGTTAAATTATTATAAATATACTAATTATGTGATTTAAATATATTACTATGTTAAGTTAATTTACTTACCTCTATTGAAAATATATTAATTAATTATAAAAATGTATTAATTTAAATTCAATGTTATACCTAGTAAGTTAATTTATTCTCAATATACTATTATTACACTTGAATATCAAAATAAAATAAAATTATTAATTTAAAAATATTGGTGCATTTTGATACAAAATATTTTTATTTAAAAATATTGATAATTTTATTTATGATTTTATATTTGTTTTATATTTAATTACCATACAAATTAAATTATAAGATAATTAAAATTAACTTATTTATAATAATTTAATTTTTTACCTATTTTTCATAAATATATCTCCTATATATCCAATATATTTCCAAAATTTTAGCGATTTTTTCTCATTTAGGGTCGATATTTTGCTTATATCACCGATATATCAATGATTACCGATATATCGTTGATATATCGCAGATATTTATATATCTTACCTATATATCGTATCCACCTTCTCGATATATTATCGATATATTCCGATATTTTCATCTTTTAAGATGACATATCGTGAACTCTGTTCTCCATAAACCTTGATTTTTCATGTAAATAACATGTCTTTTATGTAAGTGATTTTTCCTTGTTATACAATAGAATATATTTAATTACAAAATAAATTAAAATAAAAAATTTTAATTTTGGATTATAAAAGAAGAAATACTTGTTCACTGCCTCTACCAAGATCGGAAGTCTTGGATTCTTTGATCTCATCACTCCAAAGTCCAATCCACTTAAAAGTTAAAAAGTTGAGAACACAATATATATATATATATATATATATATGTATTATTCTTCTTGAAGTAAAAAGATTCTTATTCTTTGTTAAGAAAAAGTAACGTGGAATTGAGATGGGTCCAAAGGAAGGTATGGACGACTGACGAGAGAAGACTGAAGAGGGGTAGAGTGGGAGTCAGGTGGATGTCATCAACCATGCACTTGAAAAGCTATCTGTTGCTTAGTACACTGCACGTGACGCAGACCTTGTTTCCTATTGCTAAATGATGACCTTCCGTTTTCAAGAGGATTCATACACCTCCACTTCCAATCCTATATTATGATTTATGAATATGCCCCATTCTGAAAATACCATTCAACTCTCCACATACCGATGGAGTTAATTAATAACAACATCCTAAAATTGCTTCAATGAATTTTCTTTCCCATCCCTTTGAAAATTAATGTTATGTGTATGAGTAGAGCAATGAAGTTTATTGGAGTAAAATCTCAAATATTTCTTCATTATTTTTATGGGAAGAAAGACAAGTTTGGCTGCATTACATTCAATTGTAGGGTAAGAATGATGGAGAGAGGTTTTTTGGCGTAAGTGCATGGTGTGGTATAGCTGTCATTCCATAAATATCATGCCACTCCAGGGTCCAGACTAGGATCCGCAAGTTGTTAAATTTCCTTTTAGTCTGTTTGGATGGCTGGAAACCATTACCCTTACTGCATGGGCAAGAAGATCTTTTCCTCTCACACAAGTGACACAACACACACAGATGTAGTAGTACGAATTAGTTATTGTATAGATAACAAAAGCTTTAGTACACAAAACAGAAATCAGATCAAAGCGGTACCAAGCTAGAACATACAATAACCGTGGACATACAACAACCACTTCACAAACTCTTGAGGCAGAGGCCCTCAGTTATTTTCATGAGTACCCAGTATATCTTTAAGCATTAATCTAGATAGATAGTATGGTTTTATAATTAAATTTAATCCCCATGAAAAACCTGAGTGGGTACATGACTCCCATCTCCAACCCACCAACTGAGAGACACATTGATATGAAGGTGAAATTTAAGGGCACTTGGGTTGGCCCTTGGAGTTCTTCTTGTCCTTGTAGCAAGGGCACTCGTGCTTGTTTCCATAAGTGCCGGACGGAACGCATTTGCACTCCTCGCAGCAGATTCCGCAGTACTTCAAGCACCTGTCTTTCATTCCTGCTTTAGAGCACCTAGCCGCGCACTTGGAGTCGCATAAGCCTTGAGAAAAGAAAAAGAAAGAACACCCACATCACAAACAAATCCGCACATTATTCTATAAGAAAATTTTCAGAATCTCAAGATGGAAAGACAACAAAAAATAAAATTGAGGAAACGGTTATAAGTGTTGTGTATACTTGAACCAGCCATTGCGTTCTGAACGAAGGAGGAGCTAAGGACAAGGAAGACGAGAAGGAAAGTTGCCAAGAGGGGCTTCATCTTTCTCGACTGTGCCTGAAAATGTGTGTACGTATATGAGTGGAAGAGAGTAGCACACAGAAGTAAGAGGGAATGTGTGAAAATGGGAATGAAGGAAAGCAATGGGTTGTTGAGAGAGGAGCCAATCAAGTAGGGTATTTATAGTGGGAATAAGGCAGGTGGGAGAGTATAGGATAAGTGTTACGTAGGAATAAATAAAAGAATTGTATCAAGAGCGGAACACAGACACACATCAGGTGGTTTTGGCCGTGGTGGTATAGGTTTTTGGGAATGTATTTTTAAGTGAGAAAGAGGGTCGATCCACACAGGAAAATCATCAACATTGAATGGGCACTAAGGCTTTTGGCTGCTGATGCTCATTTCTTTTGATTTTGCCCAACAAAGTTATTCAAAAAACCACTCTACTTGGCGTAAACTCTACCTCCAAAAACATCATTAACTTGCAATAGGCAACACGTTTGGAGGAAAACCACTCAACCTTAGAACACAAAATATTCTTCACTTATCTTTTACTTTCCTTCAAGAAGGTCAATTTATGAAATCAAGCTTGCGTCTATAGGTGCAATTATAGCTGATTTTACCAGTAAACTCAAGCGCTTAACAAACATCTACCATATCCCGTGGTACAAGTCACCTTCCGGAGACTTCCCAATTTGTACGGTGGGTTCACATTCACTATTAGTCATAAGTTGAGAGCACCATTCCGTGGGACATCATAACAATATAGAAATCTATAGTATGGAGTCCAGTAGAAAGATCTGGAAAAAGGAAGTCTACCTCTCTAAGCTATTCCCTTCTGAGCCGGGGTAAAAGTGATGAGAACACAATCTCTTGATGATACTCGTCCCTTCCATCAATAGCGATTGCTGGCAAAATGTTTCCCACAGCAGCGCATATGCAATAGTGATGATGGTACTTAATTGGTGAGTAGTATGGGACACCTCATCAGGTAAATTGATGAGCTGTCAATCCCACCAAAAACAAGAGAAGGATCGATCTCGATCAGTCACGTGAATTGTCGGCTGTAAATATTGCGATGCCACTTGGGCAGTCGATCGAAAATTTATCCACCACCGCCACTGTATCACTATATTGCCATTACCACTGACTTGTCTAAATTTCTTATATAGAGGGTTGTTTATAAAATTAGCATGAGAAGCGGTCCCAAGGTGGCATGAGGTTGGGTAGTCCAAATATGAATGGATTTTAATTTCCCTAACCCTGAAATGATATGGCACGGCTTTCCATTTGAAGCAATCAGCCTAACTGGTTCCCACTTCCCACCAGGTGCTCACTGCTCACAGATGTTACAAGGCAATAAATGAACCTTTGAAGCAAGGCCCAGCATTCGAACAAAGGGGGGCTGATTATCTTAACCCAAATTATAGAGTTATTGTCCATATGTAATTTGCTTTCGATCGAGCCTACTCCAAGTACAAACTGGGCCTACCTCTGGCTCTCATATATATGAAACTCTAATCAAATTTCTTTGTCATCTTCCCATATTGAGGCACTGGTGACTGGGTGCAACTTGTCTGGAGCAGGGCTTGATTTGAGCTTGGCCTTTTGTTTTTATTCTTGTTATTTTATTGTAAATAAAACTTTTAAGTAAAAAAATTTTCATCCACATCTTGCTGATATCATATCAATGCTTGG
Organism: Vitis riparia; assembly: GCF_004353265.1. Taxonomy (NCBI): domain Eukaryota; kingdom Viridiplantae; phylum Streptophyta; class Magnoliopsida; order Vitales; family Vitaceae; genus Vitis; species Vitis riparia. The sequence goes on along the minus strand of NC_048448.1, from coordinate 7,937,730 downwards.
GTAAAAAATTATAAACTCCCGCGATATTTAGTGAATGACGAACTTCAAGAATGTTGGTAAAAGAGAATTTGAATGAGATGATCAAGGTATGTTTTTTACTTTGTGTCCGTAGCAAGGTAGCTTGTTGGTTGGTCTTGGTCCTCATCTCACCCTTTTAAGAGGTGGAAAGGCTTGTCCATGCCCAATACATGGGACTGGGAGAGAGGAGAGGTTGTCCTCTACGAGCTGTGAGGCCCATCAGATTACGAAGATCTATACACTGACATGGGTGGACACCATGCGATGTGAAGTTAGTGCTAGTAAGTAGACATTAGCCTTAGAACCACCACCACGGGAAGATGGTCCATCACTTGGAAATCTGCAATCGAATTCCTACACACATGGAAATTGGAAAGGTCGGTTTTATTTAAGTAGATGGCTGTTTCGAGGAGCAAGACGTTTGACTGTTTGAGTGGGTGGGAGACCACAAATTGGGAAATTTTCCAGCTAGTAAAAAGGGTTGCAGCTGTAAAGCTACATAAGGTACACATCACATCTGACTTGTTTGATGAGCGGACCCACTCACCAAAACATGTATACGTCTGGTTGTCCTAAATCTAAAATGTTGTGCATTATGGTTTTGCAGAAGGTCCAATTCTATGGGTTACGCCCTTAGGTTAGGATAAGATGGCTTTCTAATCGAAATGGAAATACCGGATCAAATGGGCATGAATTTGAATGGCTCATGTCCTATTTTAAATGGTTGGAAAAGGAAAACAGACCCAGAAAACCTTCTACTAAAGCAACTTCTCTCTGACTTGTTGGAGAGTCGTTTGGAATTGTTATGTGTTTTCTTCTATCAAGAGGAGGGTAAAGTTAGTTTACAAAAAGAATTTTAGCTTCAGCAAGATAAATCAAATTCAAACCTCAAAACAAATCCACTAAATCCAAATCTAATTATTTTAGGCACGATAGATGTTATGGTCACGAAGTTTGCCAAAAAAAATTGAAGTTGTATGATGTTTAAAAGATCTCTAATTTCTGTCGTTCTCAAGTCTGGCGGATGCACAACCAATAATGATCTAAGCTTCTACAACTCTTTTTTGGTAAGTTTATCCATCCAAAGTTTGGTGATGTACAGTGTCTAGGTATTAGTTACATCTTTATTTTAGAAATTAACCCTCAAACATTGCCTATACATGTAGCAGTTTTCTAACCCATTAACCTTTGCTATTGCTATTACAGGAGTTGCATTCTATGCTCCTACCGATAGCCATGCTCAAGAGCTACTCTAAATAATGTTACCTCTCTGGGCTGTTACAGCCTTGCCTCATCATTGTAAGGGTGGCTTACCTCGGATCAAATGTTTTGCAAAGATCAAGATTTTGTAATGTGTCTTAAGTCTGATGTCTTACCGTGACCTTCTATAACATGACTTATAACAAGAATATTTCTAGTGGAACAATTTCACAATCCTTAAAGAGATAATTTACTAATAGACCGAGGGATAAATAATTCGACTCATTAACATCCAGATCATGAATGTTTACGAAACTCTTTTATCGACTCATAGCTCATATTTATTGTATCATTGGCTCATATGTGTCAACATTGCCAAATCTTTGTCTAAGGCATGCTCAATCCATGTTGTGAGCCATAATCACTTTTTATGGCATTGTATCCATGAGTTATATCACATTCAAGATATTGCACTCGTGGCTATATACAAGTAGGACTTATTATCACACAATATTGTTCTCTATAGTCCATATAATGTATAGTTGTTACTTCAATACTATTACTACATTTAGAAATAGTCACTCTTATCGTAAAAGTTTTTTAAACCGATTACACAAATAAGATAGATATCATAGATGCTTTGATAAGCACAATATAGATTTTCTTTAATAATAGAAAATCCTAAAAAGTATTCCATCGCTTGAAAACTCATCTTAGTGCATGTACCCTAAAGGAAAAATAGTAATCCAATGAAATCCCATACTTAAAATTCTGGCTGCCGACGCCTAACACCAATAGAACTCGTCCATATGCAGTGATGTGCTACCAAGCCTCTCATAAATCCTCATTTATCACCTTATCATGGGGCATAGACTTGAATATAACACAGTGGTCCTCACCCCTTTGGAGGCCGCTGTTTAACCAGGCCCATCAATCCTCAAAGCTCAAGAATAAAACTTAATTAACCTAATTTCAATCATGCAATCATCAATTCCAAGTTGAAGGCTAGAAGCATCCCATAGGTGATTGTGGGCCTGTTGTTCCTGACTACTCAAAAGGATTAGCAAGGCCGAACAGATGTCCTAGAACACGTCCAAAAACAGTCTTGGCCTTTATCAGTGAAATAAGAAGGCCCGGTACAAGTTTAACTTCCGCTCACTTCCAAACCATATCTTTCCAAACAAAAAAACTGGATAGACAAGATCACCAATAGATTCTGAGGCCAGAGCTCTATTCCGTATTTTTGGGGAACTTCCGGTACACATGACCCTATTTCTCAAGTAGGGACTAAACTTATGGCCAATTTTGATGGAAAGGAACAGAAGATGGAGGAGAAGAAAATTTTGAAAAGCAGCGATGTTAGGTTTGGCGGGGAGTTCCGAGAACTTATGGTCAATTTGAGTTGATCTCGGGCAAAAATTATTTTGGAGGTCACCCTCAGTCAATCTAAGAGTCACTGGTGTCATGCTACCTTCTGAAAGTGGGTGTAAGTTTACGGTAAGCTGTAACCAGTCCCATGCAAGATTTGTTATGACTTAACGGAGGACTCAAAGCCAAGCCAACATTTTACATGGGTTTGGTTAAGAATGTCTGGAACCAGCTAATCTTTGAAAGAACAAGTAGCCAATGCCCTTGCCATTGGCAAAATGCAAAAAGGCTTATGTGCAGTGAGTAACTGTGATGATACTCTTAATTGGGATTGGGCACTAAACAAATTAAAAATCAAGTATCGGATTCTTGAGTGGCATGGAACATTTATGAATGAATCTACGGATTAGGGCCAAGCAGCGGCACCCTTGTTGATAGAAAATGCAAGGCCCATCAGGGGCAAAGCAAACCCTGATGGTCTAGTGTACACATTGGAATCTCTGTTATTATGGGTTCTGATGTTTCCCATATCATCCGTGGAACTAGTTTCCGTATTTTCACATGGCTTGCCACCTGAGGTCCCAACATCCCTACACACTTTGAAAGACTGGTGTGAAAACGTACACAGATTTTGAAATGTGAAAGCAGCTTGATTAGGTTTTAATTAAATAAGTTTTTTAAAGTAATCCAAAGTCAATGTGCTTCTAAATTCTTTTTACTTTTTCTTTGGTCATCACATCGGTCACAGTATATATTTGTCTGAATCTCATTCTTAGGTGAGAGGTGGAAATTGTGAAAGCCTTGGCTCAACAACAAGGAATAGTAGGACTAAAAATTCAAGTGTAACGTCCCAACAACACCCAAGTGGGGTTCACTTCACCTTGGAATTTATTTGCTTCATTTCGAGAAAAGCTCCATTGACCAACCCCATACCCCATACCCCACCGCCCACCTAACGAAGCCCACGGTAAACTCACATAAACAATAATGGCAAACCTATAGGGGATTCTATTTAATTGCCTAGAGACCCTTATCAACTTTGCCTAGAAGTTGATTCTCGAGTAAATCCAATATAAAGTATACAATCAATGTAGAAAAAGAGGCAATGATAAAAATGGAAATTCAGAAGATTAAGAATATGAAGGTAGGTAACATGCGGACCAAACTTGAAAAAAAAAAACAGTCTCAAATCACACAATTAAGAGTAATTTAATTTAATTAGCGTTTGGCTCGTGTTTGTTTCTAAGTGGGTGTTGGAGGTTCCACCAATCTCATCTCATTATATTTAAGGAGTTCCAACGTTTCTTGAACTGTTCAAGAATCTGCAACACCCCAAGACCAGCCAAAATTTTTAAGAAACGATAGATCAAAACCCAGTATTCGCCAAATCTTTGAAAATCTGATACATGTGATGCTAGCAAAGCAATATCCTTTTTAATACTGAGAAGGGTCCAAAGCGCCGTTTGTCTTGTACCATATAACCACTCTGACCCAACTCGTGATCATCAGTCATCACAAGTGAAAAATATCAGATAGCCAGGATCAGTCAGGGAAGATGAGATTAGCTGAGAGTAAAAGCATCGAAGGGTACGCTGGCAGAATGGGGAAATGGCCAAGTGATAGAGATGTCTTGTTCATTTGGCAGCATACGTGTAACGTGTTAGCTGATAAAGCTTCAAGGGTATCTCTTTTAAGTCCTTGACTTTGACTTTCTGGGTGGATACCTCTCTATTCTCGTAGCTCTCTTCCTAGCCCTTCAACCAGTTATGGCGAGACTTCCGCCACTTTGGAGAAAGATATGTTGTTTAATCCTCAAAAAAATAGTCGAGATTGTAGGCTGTAAAGCATAGCCATCTACCTAGAGATACCCATTTCTTTAATGCCCATTTGCATCATAAACAGTTCCTTCTAATCAATCCCCACAGCTCTTGGAATGTAGTAACAGACATGGAGGGTGTCATTACCCGTCTTCCTAACTAGAAAATTAGTAGTACTTCTTCTGCCATTTTTCCGTTCCGGAATGATTGAAATAGTGCCATAAAGAAAGAAAACATATACCCTTTATTTTCCTTTGCATCCACTTATTATGTGATAGCACCCAGCAGAGGTTTTGAGGATGTCTCGCATGCAGTCTTGTAATCATGAACAGGGTTTCAAAAAGGATTGCCAGTTTTCGTGTTAAATAGCTGTTTCTTTCCAATAATCCATTTGCTCCTCTCATGATACTTAGGATCTTGCAATCTTACAAAAATTTGATACAATTATGGAACATTTTTAACCGTTCAAAAAAACGCTCCTTACAAACATTATGAAATCATATATATGGTTTGGGAGGATTCATCATTTGGAAATCTGACAAAATCATCTGAGCAGAAACTTTACCAATTTCGAGGTTCCTTCCCAAGTAATGTGGTAACATCGGCTCAGATCTGGGTAGAATAACATGTTGATTTTGTGTTTTGACTTAGGTGAGAATTGGGAAGCCGTAGTTTGTCAGTTGGTCAAATAGTTTGGTTTTAATGGAGCTACTTGATTGCAAATTTACAATAATGGAGCACAAATGTTTTTAATCATTTGAACATGGCGAATGTTTATTAAGCAAGCCTCAATTATCTGCCATCATGAGCAGTACATGTGACTGGCATTGGCAAGTCATTGGTTGAGAAAGCAGCATCCAATTCAGTCAAAATTTTGCAGGCATGCCGTATCAGACTCCTGACTTATGACCCGCATGGCCAATTTAATCAACCAAGTTGGTAGTTTTCAGTGCAAAAGGGGAATGCTGAATTGAATAATTTAGGCATGTCCTTCTTCCTTCTCTCTATTTTTATTTTTTTTTCAATGAAGAATTATCTTTAAGTGGAACGTCAGACAAGCCTTGGTGGCGCAATTGGCGCTGTGATTGAGGACTTGATGTGCAGAAACTATAGCCAAACCTCTTCCTTTTCAACCAAGAAAAGGAAAAAACTAAAGAGCAGTTGTACAAAAATCTGTTCAGTCAACCGACCCTATACCCTGGCTCCTGCATATTATATATATAAAAAGATACATTGTCTCCATATTGCTGGATGTACCAAATGGGATCTCTCCGAGAAGAAATTAATAATTGATTCAATTTTGCTTAGAGTGAGCTTCCTATGAGAATCACCTCTTTTATCATTCACAAACATTTTCCACAATTTTGGATATTTAGATCCCTCACATCAAAGTACATGAATGATTTGATCTTCAACTCCAATTTCATACTAGTCCATAAATATGAAGTGAGAAAATATATTAAACTGGCCTTCGCATCACTACAATAAGGTCACGGAATTCAACTACCCAGAGCAATCACTCACTCACCCGGTGGGACACACACGGAGTGGGAGATGCAGACCCATCACTCCGGCAGCGCATGGGATGATGAGCAGGGACGTTGGAATTCAATAAATCGATTGTCCAAAAGGGTGGTCTCCTACTCTACCCATTGGACGGTCCATGAGTGTCCCGGAACTATCTAGTAAAAGGACCATACGCCCACCTCCCTCTCACCAATATCATGCACTGACCTTTCAACGCAAGAAATAAGAAATGTTAAGAAACCCTCCACACATGAGACATCCATATAACATATACTGAAAGAGACCATATGACATTATCATATAAACTCCCAAGATACAAGTAACCAAGGGCTAACAAGATTACATGACCTCAACATGTGACACCTACGAGATGATGATTGGATGAGGGTGGCATCCAGAGCCTGGAGCCCCTCCCAACCATGTTTATCAAGTGGGTCACGAGAAAGGTTTGTCAGTAGCTCGTCTTATTCCAATCGGTATCGAACCCAATCCCCCATTGGGCCAACCCGTCTCCCCACAAAGCAAAAATAAAAAATGGCGCAGAATGAAGCAACCACCTACTTTCCTGAATATTTGTTTGTCTGGTGTCCGTGTATATGAAAAGAGAATGGTTTGTTATTTAAAATGAAGGGCTTATTATAAATCAAAGTAAAAATTTCCTTGTTGAAAACGGCATTCCTGTCCGCGCACAGTCGCTTTTCAGTGAGCTACTGAGTGTGTTGCTCCAATCTTCTCCTCAGAACCACAGAGAAGGCTTGGCTATATAGGGGTTTATTGGAGGTTGAATCTCTGTTTGGGTTTGTGGCTGGAGGCGAAAATGGAGAGAAAACAAGGGTTCTTCTCGGCACTGAAGCAAGAAGTGGTGAGAGGCTTGTCGCCAGGGAGGTCGAGAGCGAGGTGTGAGTCACCCATGTCGCGCCTGCGGCGGAGGAGTAAGAAGCAGAACCAAGTGCCGCAGCCGGATCTGTTGATTGGGAGATCCGGGAATCTGAGGCCGGTGGAGACACTGTCCCCATTGATGGAAGGGCCGGATCCGGACGGGTCGGAGTGTGGAGATTCAAGAGTTGAAGGAGGGTGGGGGCAGTGGATGAAGGGTCAGCTGTCCAGGGCTCCATCGGTTTCGTCATCTGCTTACAAAGGGTCCGATGATCTGCGGTTGCTGCTGGGGGTCATGGGTGCACCCCTTGCTCCGGTTCACGTTAGCTCCACCGACCCTTTGCCTCATCTCAGCATAAAAAATACCCCCATTGTTAGTCTCTCTTACCGCAGTGCTAAATTTTTCTTTGCATTTCCTTTAGATATCTGTGCATGTCTCTTATTATAGTTTGCTGTTCCTATAAAAAAACAAAAAAAAAAATTCTTATGAATTTCTTTTCCACTTAAATGAGCCACCTGCAACCACATTTTTTTTTCCCTCTCTTTTCTGGACATATTTTTGGTGGTCTAATTGTTATGTGAAAAATAGGATGTTGATTGTTTCATGAAAATAGGTACATTACCATCTGTCATGCATACACTTTTGCCTGTTGTCTTCGCACTTCTGGCAATGTGTTCAATTTGGTTGTTCTGCAATTCATTGCTAGTTATTGTAGAGAAAAAGGAAGTTTTAGAACTCTCTTTTAGAGTCTTGTTGTTTGCGATTTACAGTTACCAGTGATAAATTGATGCCAATGGTATCTGCAATAGCATAATGTGAGTTACCATGGCAGATCTTTTTTTCTTTTCTTTTCTTTTCTCTTCTTTTTGGGTAATCTAGAGTGTTAGGAGTTATTCTCCTCATATTTATTAAATCCCATAAGGAAGAAAGGAAATAGAAAGATTAACTCAGTAATCTGTATTTGGTCCACTTTTGAATTAACTTAAATCCCTTCTAAAAATGACTTCATACATTTTTTTTTCTCTTATGTGGGGTTGTTGCAGGAAACTTCATCTGCTCAGTACATATTACAGCAATATACAGCAGCTTCAGGTGGGCAAAAGCTTCAAAGCTCCATCCACAATGCTTATGCTATGGGAAAAGTGAAGATGTTAGCTGCTGAGTTTGAGACAGCTAACAAAGTCATAAAAACCCGGAATTCCTCCAAAGCTGCCGAGGGTGGGTTTGTGCTGTGGCAGATGAATCCAGACATGTGGTATGTAGAGCTTGCACTTGGTGGTAGCAAGGTTCATGCTGGTTCCAATGGGAATCTTGTGTGGAGGCACACACCATGGCTCGGTGCACACGCTGCAAAAGGGCCTGTTAGGCCTTTACGGCGAGCACTTCAGGTGAATTTTCCTGTACATTGGAATCTGATGATGCTTTGTCATTGTCTTGCTTATTGTGTTTTAATAATTTTGCATCCATTCTTTCTGTAGGGTCTTGACCCGAGGACCACTGCAAGCATGTTTACCAATGCAAGATGCATTGGAGAGAAGAGAATCAATGGTGACGATTGCTTCATCCTCAAGCTGTGTGCAGATCCTGTGACACTGAAAGCAAGGAGTGAAGGGCCAGCAGAGATCATAAGACATGTTTTGTTGGGTTACTTCAGCCAGAAAACAGGACTTCTTGTTCATTTGGAAGACTCCCATTTAACTCGCATCCAAACTAATGGAGGCGATGCTGCATACTGGGAAACTACTATCAATTCATTCCTTGATGATTACAGGCCGGTAGAAGGAATTATGATTGCTCACTCAGGGCGTTCAGTAGTAACCCTTTTCAGATTTGGAGAAACTGCAATGAGCCACACTAAGACTAAGATGGAAGAAGCATGGAGCATCGAGGAAGTGGCATTCAATGTTCCGGGCTTATCGCTAGATTGTTTTATTCCACCAGCTGAACTAAGATTTGGTTCTGTCAGTGAGTCTTGTGAATTCCCTCAGGGTGAGAGAGTAAAGACTGCTGTGGCCGCAGCAGCGGCTGCTGCTTATCGAGCCAAAGTTGCAGCACTGGAGAAGTCGCATGAAAGCAATGTCAATAAGATAATCTGGAAGATGGATGTTTAAGGAAGGGATAGGATTTCTGGCAAATTGTTCATACAGATAAGCTAGGTAGTTGGTATTTATGGACTGAGAATTTAGAGGGTAAATTGCTAAGGTAGGGACCTTCTTGTTTGACAAATTTTGGGTTGGATTCATGCCTCTCTGAATCTGTAAATAGAGCCCGATAATATTCGAGCTCAGAAGGAGACTTGAGTATGACCTCCCACAGACTACACCAACTAATCTAGCTGTGCATCATTGAGCCAATGAAGGTTCTTGTTTTTCTTTCCTTTCTTTTCCTGTCCTACCTTCCTTGTATGGATGTGTTTAAACCATGACATCAGTCGCTTATCCTTTATAATGATTTTATGAATCTTTTCTTCGAAAGCATTTACTTGTGTCACATGAGAATTGTTATATCTTTTGTCCTATTTTATTTTATTTTTGTAAAATCTGTTGTGAAGGCCTTCAGTGACAAGCATGGCTGATTGCATATCAGTGTCACATTAAATAGTAATGAGCAGTTTGTTTGAGCCTTGATGTGAGTCCTGAGCAGTTTGTTCCTATCATAGCAAAGATAAGAGAGTGCGTAGAAGTAATTTAAATGTGTTGGTGGTGTTGGGCATGCAACATTTCTTTGCTTTGATGGTAGGGGGCGTCCAGGGTCTGGGTTCCAGAGAAGAAATTTTGGGGAAGTGGATAACCTCTCTCCCCAGCACCACACAAGGGTCATGCACAACTATGGTTCTGTAGCCCCACCGGTCTTTCGAATGGGCTTTCTGTTGTGAGGCATGATATGTGCTTATATGCATTCGCCTTCTTCCTCCTTAAATTTGAATAGACTTCTGTGTCCACCCTTCAATGCTCCTTATCATTGGCATTATATGTAGGGTTATATATGGGTTTTGGTTTTTGATCTTCTTCGTTTCTGGGGATACAAGATTGTGACACAGATGATAGGTGAAAACTGAGGTGAAGTGGTCCTTTACCCTCATCCCATCTGTGGCCAATGCTGGCGGCCACATATTGGTTCCCAGGTATCCACCCCATCCATCCTATAATTTTTTTTTTAAAATTTTCTATTGGATCAAATCCATTCTTTAGTTTGATCAGTGCTTGTCTGGGAAATATCACTAGGGCGTATAATTTGAGTATTAGAGAATTCCCCAAGAATTTGCGGGTTCCCATCAGCTATCATGGTAATGGCGCTTTCTCCCTAGGGTGTTCAATTGAAAGGTCGGATGCCTTAATCAATGGTTTCAGCTACCAGTACTAGATGGGCCCTCTTGAAGGTGGATGAGCCTAGCAAAACAATTTGTCCCTGTCAATCTTCAGGACATTCTTGAAAGTTCAATTTTCAGAGTAATTTGTCCATAGTTTAATTTAATCTTTGTACAATTATTCCAACTCCTGTCCAAGTACCAGCTTTGTTTGAACTGGGTTAAGGATATTTAGTGCCATGAATATTTTGCATGCTTGTAAATATGGTTTGTGTCTTTGTTGCAATATCCATTAATTTGACACAAATTCACACTATAAAACAAAAACCAAAATCAAGGTAATTAAAAATGACCGAGTTGGAAAATCAGAAATGCCCCAGGGAACAATAAATGCAATGATCCAGGAAGTGAAAAATACAGGATGGTTTCTGATTTGACAGCAGAAGAAGCAACACAAACTTGGACGTAAGAAAGAAAGGGGTCATTAAGAGATTGCAGAACTGGAAACCAAGCTCAATGATCTTTCAAGCACAAATTTTCTTTTGAGATGCAACTTAATTTTCAAGATCAGAGACAGATTATTAAAAGATTAAAATACTTCAGGTGAATCAGTATTCATGAAGTGACAAACACTTGAAATCTAAGTGGATCTCACATGGATGTGATCCTGGCCAGATTGTGCTGGAATAAATAGTGGCACTAGTGGTTTAGAATGAGGGAATCAAAATAACCATGTGAAGCCGCCTGCAAAGATTTCTAAGAGACCTACACAGTTTGCACACGACATATTGGTCATATTGGAAATTTTTAATAGAAAAACCTGGTTCTCTGCCTTGTGTTTGGATAGGTGCTCTGTTTGTATTCTAACATACAAGTTGCAACTCAGATAAAAGGGGAAAAAATATGCAACTTTTTGCATTTTGTTTGTTTGCTATTTGTTTAGTTGAAGAAAATATTTCCTTGGATCTATTGGTTGTAATGTAGTTATCTTGCATAGCTTTTCTCTTTTGTAGGGTGGGGAAACTTTTGGTTTAAGGATGCAGGGCATGCATGCTGCCCTGTATTTGTGAGTTTGTATCAATGGCATAGGGCCACCATGTATGAAATTAATAGATACAACAATTTGCAATGGTGCTAATTTTCTATCTTGGCACTGGGTTTCTGAGCTCAACTAGGAGGTAAGAGTCTCTGGTCATAGATTTCCTCTATATTTTGAGCTTATTGGTTTGGCACCAGGACATTTCTACCAATAAATGAGCACTGATGAAGGTGGAATTTTGCAGGGATGGAATGGAATTAAGGAAAATGTGGACACTCTTTTCATAAGAATGGATGAAGTAATATCTGAAACTTTTATAGAGAACTGGATATATATCCTTTAGGTTTTGAATGGTTTACACACCAAGTGCAAACTTACCCTCACTAGTCATCTTTCTGTGATTCCATCCGGAGCCTGGGCCTAGTTAGCATTTTCAAGAAATGTGTATGCCAGGCTTCTTATTGGAAACTTAGGAGCCAATCAACTGAAGCTTCTTAAACAGTTTAAGAAGTTTAATTGTGGAGGAAAGCATTTGAACATTCAAATTAAAGGCGCTGAACAGAACATTCATTTTCTCAGGTTTCACATAGTTTAGTGTGACCGGATTGTGTATCGAGCCTCCATCATTAGCTTAGCAAATCGACGTAGTCATTGTCCACGCCGCCTGTATGGGCATGCAATAAACAAGGGGAAGATATGCATCCCAACACAGTAGATATCCAGGTAGGAACTACACCGTAATGACCACACCAACCATCATGATAATAATACTGGGAAGTGTACAGCAGTCTCAGGCAGAGGAAGATTATTAATCCCAATTAGCATTACTAAATGCTGATTAAAAACTGCAAATCTGCTTTTTATGTGTTTAATCCAAATATAGTATGTTTATATAGTAGCCGCATATTCTTGAGACCTCCCCCAACTTGTACTATTACTGTTTTTAAACCATTTCTGGCTTCTCTTCTTGGCTTCGCTAATTGTGAGTCTCAAATCTTAAATGTTTTTTTGAAGATGGACCACATTTAAGTGTTTTGCAAGAGACAATACCCCATTTTTAGGCTGTGGTCCCTCACATCTTTTGTCAATTCATCTGTAAGCACATTGCATTAACAATTCTCACACCTGATGCTATAAGAATCCTCAGTTTTTATCCATTTATAGTCACTCTCCCTTTTATTTCTAGACCCTTGATGCATCATAGATTTTCAGGCTGTGCTTCCACTTTTAGATCCACATTACACTAGCACTCTCAGACTGAGTAGTGAGTAGTGTGTGATCAGTGGTGGAGGGAGTTCTAAGGGTTAAACATGATTTGGTGTTCTGCTCTTTGCCACGATCTCTGTAAAACCTGAATGTTTATAGCCCCAAAGCAATAATGCCAAGAGTGGACTGTACATTGGAAATTTAGGAACCATTGATCAAGTTATATGACCCTGTTCTGCAACATATATATATATATAGAGAGAGAGAGAGAGGTTTAAGTTGGGAAGAGCTTCTAGTGATGGATGAGTAGCAATTGATTAAATGGAGAAGATAGATTCCAGACAACATCATGACAAAACACATAGCAAAGTCTGACATTGGATGGGGGATTAGTTGTTTCAGGCAGATTAATAATAATTTCAAGAGATTCCAGAGATTTTGCTATATATCTTGCTTACGTGATCCTTGGTCAGGTAACATAAAAAAACGGTTTCTGGAGCAGAAAGGAAAAATAAAGTGGAACAGTGAGAAATATAAAAGGCAAGTGGAAACTGGAAAGGCGCTTCCGAAACAAGAATTCAACCCGGAAAAATGTCGAGGTTAACATGACTAGTGGTGAGTGGTGAGGACCACTTGCTTTTTCCAGCACTCGGTCGTTAAAAGAAACAAACATGAGACAATTCGGAAGAAAACAATGAAACACAGTTCATCTTCCATTCTTCATCATCACGGTTTTGCTTGGAGCAGAGGTTTCCAAGTTTTATCTCATGCCTTACCACCATAAAGAATATGGTAATCTATTTCAGCCAGCACAATAATATCCCGTATATCACAAAGTCTTTGTTTATATAAATTTGAGCTAATTGTTTTCCTTTATTTAGTCTTTAAAGAGACTTGTTCATGACTCCACCATCCTAGAAATATAAGGCACACACTATAGATTTTCATGGTTATAAAACGTGGTCGTGCGCCGCTAAGTGTACAAGACACCACTCCGCTTGCTTCCAAATCTTTCCACCATTGAGATCTTTTATATATAAAGCCTCAAACTTCTATCCATATCCAAGACACTCAATCCATCTTTTTTCATTCACCCATGGCCATATATTCTCTTAAGAAAAAGGAGAAAGTGACTGCCACCACCACTACCCCAACCGTTTCCGCCACAATGGGCATGGCTTGCACCAATCCTTCTTGTTTTTTCTGTATCATGAAGGAACCAGACTCATCTGTTAGGAGAGTTGGAATCAAGAATTGCTTCAAGGAGATTCCCCTCACGGATGATCAAGAGCATGTTTTGGTGCTGAGTGGTCTCTTCAACATAGCCATGACTCAACCAGATGATCCTGAATTTCCTTCTCTCGGCATCTTCCACTGTATGGCGAGTTTGATTAGCCGATCCATCACTGACAAGGATTGGCTTCTCAGATATCAAAACGTTTATATTCCCTATTACGCAGCTCATGTTATTGGTTCTTACACCATGAACAAGGTCGAGTTCGCAGAGAAAGCTGTGGAATCAGGTGTGATTCCACCTTTGATGGAGCTTCTGAGAGGAAAGCTCACCTGGGTCGAGCAAAGAGTGGCGGTTCGAGCACTGGGTCATCTAGCTAGCTATGAAAGAACCTTCGAAGCAGTAGCGGAATACGAGAAAGAGGTGGTGGAGTTAGCCATGCAGTTGGCTTCTACCTGCCTTGAGGTGGTGTATGCAGAGTTTGTTGGGGTGAATGATGAGAAGGCGAGGTTGAAGTATCACGGCGACTTGCTTACAAGAGGCATTGGAGGGATGGAGATGGAGAATCGGAAGGCGGAGGAGTGGGCTAGCCAACTTCAATGCTGGTCTCTCTATCTTCTAAATTGCTTTGCCTACAAAGAGAGGGCCATAAATCTCATCTGCAGGCAAGAGTTTTTGAAGGATTTGTGTCAAATGTGGGGCGGATTGGTAAATCACACTTCGCCTGCAGGGGTGGGACTCATTAGAATTCTGTGTTACCATAAAACTGGAAGAAAAAGCATTGCAGAATCTAGAGAAGTTGTGGAAAGCCTCTGCAATCTCTCGAGATCTTCAGATGATTGGCAGTATGTGGGTGTCGATTGTCTTCTTTTGCTTCTCAGAGACCAAGATACAAGGTACAAAGTTATGGAGATTGCCATCTTGTTTCTTGTTGACTTAGTTGAACTGAGAAGCCTAGGAGGAAGATCATACGTGGGTGAAGCAATCACAAGAACCCTCCTCCTAGATTATAATCAAACCAGATCAAAGCTGAAGAACAACAAAGTTGTTCAAAGAGCACTGGAAGAAATATGGGTTTTGAAGTTAGAGAGGAAGAGGAGAGAGAGAATGATGTCTAACGAAAAAGTAGAAGAGAGAAAGGTCCTAATTAGTCTGATAAAACAACAAGGAAACCAGAGGTGCTGGTTAGGAGAGGTTGAAGAAGCTATAGTCAAGTACAGTGAAGCTCTGGAGTTGTGTCCATCAAGGATGAGAAAAGAGAGAGTTGTACTTTACAGCAACAGGGCCCAATGTCATTTGCTGCTGGGAGACCCAGATGCAGTCATTAGAGACGCAACGCGAGCTCTTAGCCTCTCCACACCTCCAAACTCTCACGGCAAAAGCCTCTGGAGAAGATCACAAGCTTATGACATGAAAGGGTTGGCTAAAGAGAGCTTGATGGACTGCATAATGTTCATCAATGGCTGCATCAACTCTGAGACCACCAAGCGTGTCAAGGTCCCTTACTTCGCAGCCCGTATGATCAGCAAACAAATGGAAGCCACGTGGCTATTTTCCACTGCTCGGTCAAAGTTATCAAGCACACAACCTAACAAAGTACAAGAATCGGACGATGAGGATGAGGGTGGCAATGACGAGCAGCAACTGGATGACATGATGAGGACCATGATGGAGAACAAAAATTTCAAATCTGGTAAGTACCATAATAACAATAAGAAAACGTTATTTGATTGGGAAAATTTTGAAATTCAAATGGAGGGCTCTCTCTCTCTCTCCCTCTTTCTTGCTCAAACCGTCAAACATGGCGTGCCCTGTGACCAAGTTCCATATACAACTTTTAAGATATGTGCATGTCAATCACCTTTTTTTGGGTGTGACTTTTTCAGGTCTGTCCACCATTATAGAAGAACCTTTGATCGGAAAGGGTGAGAGTAAGAGAAAGCTGGAAAGGGCAATGCTAAGAAACAAGGCTGTCGTGCCTCCCTCGACCTAGGTCAACTGGGTTCTCCATTATCCACCAGCATGTCCTGTCCTTTCCCGTGATCATGCTCTATGCCTATGTAAAACCCAGAAAATCTTGCATCAAATGTAACATATGGAGGAACATTTTAAGGCATGTGATTCTAACTTTCCCTCGTCTCGCTCTTAAATTTTAACCAACTAATTTCCTTTGGGAGTATTGTCTTGGTGTACATACAATTAGGAAAGAATTTGAAATGAAGAAAGGGAAAGAAAATTAAAGAATTTGAATAAAAAAAACTAGTAAACTAGTACCTTCCATTACTTTTACATTATTGTTGCCCGTGATGCGGCCCCCCCTTTTCTTTTGAATTTGATCTACTTTTCAGATGTAGAATTTCAACTTTTTTTCGTTCGCACAAGATTAGAGGTGATTCAATTCAACCATGAAGAATGCCGTACGGAACCTCAACCAGCCTCTCTCAAGTCGCTGGATTTCAAAATTAAACCAACTCCGGAATAAATTTAATGAAAAAGCAGCCATGATTTTGAATTGTCCACTTCATTAATAGAATTTTGAATGAATAGTCGCTGTTTTAACATCTTCTGTGGACATGAAGATCAAACAGGTGGGCAAATGCAGCCATCATTATAATTTTTGTGTTACATTTACAGTGGGTGGTGTGCCTCCTAAAATGTGTAAACAAACGACTGTGGTGGGCTTAGGGTTAGGTAGATTTGCACCAAGCTACCACTAGAGACAAAACTTGTATACTTTTGAGTCTTTTTGTTTGGATGGGTTAAACTTTACACTTCAGAGTTAAAGTTGATTAGGAAGCCATGTGTAAATTCTAGAATTCACCCCTCATAAATATCACTAATTAATCAAATATGCTAGTGAACAACTTGGAAAATTTCCTTCATTGTTGGGGGCATATAACAGGTGTTGAAGAACAGCTGAGTGATGTGTGAAGAGTTAACAATGGAGTTAAGAAACTGAAATGGGCCTCAAATAAGAAATGCCCAAAAGGTAAAAGAGCAAATCATGCAAGGGATGGGTCATGGCCCTTAAACATACTCTCTGTCAAGATGGAATCATTGAAAACAAGGCCTGAGGTAGGCCCATAGCTTTTCTTGTTCATAAAAAAAAAAAAAAAAAAAATTCTTTTGGGCGTCATGATTCTTATGCATTTTTTAATATTTTTATCACTGAACCATCAATGAAAAATAGTTTGAAGATTAGTTGAATTGTGGGTGTTGAATGTGCATGTAACACATAGCGACAGCCTTCGTTGCGTCCATTTCTGGGTTAGGCCACACCACAATCAACGCTGACTGGCGGAAGCCTTGTAGGTTAGGCATTTGAAATTTTAAATAGAGCCCAGGCCTCCCTATGCTTGATTCCAGCCGCCAGCACAGCCATATATTCGATACAACCAACAGCTGTAGACCTTGTAATTTACATTAAAGTCACATCATCTTCCTATTAAAGAAATAAAATGAAGAGGAAAAAGTAGAGCGAGGACCTCCGATCACTCCTTTAATTAGACAGTACCTTACAAAAAGGATTAAAATTTTCAAAAACCTCCGATCACTTTGTCGGCCTCCCTGCCAATTATGAGATGTAAAGAAACTTTGAATGGAGGATAAGTCTCACAGGAAAGATATCACATCCCTTAAATTGAGGAGTTACTTGCAAGAATTTGGTAGTAACACTTATATATTATTTTACCATGTTACATGAAGGGCTCGAGTCTATTCAAAACATGTGTCTTTTGACACTATGAGTGTTCGGTTCCATTGAGTAGGACGGAGCCAGCACACAGTGTCCATTCCTGTTTAGCATTGTATCGCTCACGGTCTTTCAAGCATGATGTGCACACGCAGTACATTTGCACTCTTGTTTCATAGAGTAGCATGTCATCAACAATATTTGTTCACACAATGTAAATATTGTCGACTACCCATCTAATGGAAGATCATACTTCCTATCAAATACAAACACATAATTCACACCGAACAGTCCGCATCCCTCCCTCCTCCAACTAATCAACATTTGAAGGAGGGGATATAAGACCAAAGCCAACGATGAACGAGGTAAATGATCTCTCTTTCCTATTTAGTGTCACCCTTCCTCCTCGACTTGTTAAAATCTGAACTTGACAGTCAAAGAGGAACTCTTTGGTCAAAGTTAGGCATTCTTCAGTAGGTGCAATGAGCAGCTAGGAAGGAGAGGTACAGTTGTAATCCATTGCCCCAACCCGGTTAATCGAAGTTGTGTAACAGTCTAGTCACCAATATCAAAGAATTTGTCCTGTTAAAGGAAAATTCATTCAAGGAAATTTGGGTTAAGTTATTCTCATTTAGCAATAACCTAACTAAGAAATTTCTTCCCACTCACAGCTATCTTCTGAAGATAAGCACAAAGGGACCCTCTTCTCAATTAAGAAATGTGTAATCCTCCCAAGTTCTGATTTTGTCCCTATTGTGATTATTGGCCTTATTCATATAGATATCTCTAAGCTATGAGACTCCCAAGTTTTGCCTTAGCTAACTAGAGTTCCTGACTACTGATTGTCACCTTCGCTTGTGAAAATCAAGAGGGCATTTTAAGACGATTGTGATAAGTGTATTGGGAGTTCTTTTAAGGGTTGTAAAGTTAGTATTGA
Source organism: Vitis riparia (assembly GCF_004353265.1). NCBI lineage: Eukaryota > Viridiplantae > Streptophyta > Magnoliopsida > Vitales > Vitaceae > Vitis > Vitis riparia. The sequence goes on along the minus strand of NC_048448.1, from coordinate 7,919,509 downwards.
GTGACAATGGCTACAACACTTAATCACATAATTTAGAGCTTATTATTGTGATGCATTTCAAAATCACATAATTTATTTTGATTGAGATAATTCACTCTAAATTTATATAATTAACTTTAGTTTTGTATCATCATTTGAATCATATAATAAGTAATACATGCATATGAACATACCTTGATTTCTGAGGATTTAATTCATTGGTATAAAATCTTCAATCTAAATAATTTATCTTAACCTTTATTTAAAAAGAAAAAACAAAAACATACTTAATTGTTTTTCAATAAAACAAAAAAATAAAAAAACAACACTTTTTGATTGGGAAATAATTAGTTGTTTTTCAAAGCAATCCATAAATTCTTTCTACTTTACCTACTTTACCTTATTATTGGAATGTAAAATCCAACTGTTCCTTGATGAGACTATAAGGATATGGCTCAAGGCATGACGTTGGAGGGATTTGGAGGTGTGTCCAACTTGAAAAGGTCAAAGGCTTAAAAGATTTGAGATTGGAAGTGTGCTAGGAAAGTGGGTCAAGAAACTTGTTCAGGTAAAATCACTTTTTACCCATTTTGTGTCAGTGGAAGATTGATTCTATGGTCTTAAAACCAGTAATTTTTTTTTGATGTTGAAAACAGATTCCTTCAACTTGATTAGTAGAAGAATGTTGATAACTCTAGGGTGCATGTGATGAAATCATAAATCTTAGTAGGAGAGTGTCGTCGTTGGAATGATTACTCGAGAATTTGTTGAATTATGTGTTGGAATTGAACACTGAGTAGTATATGGTTGGAGTGCTGAAAAGTAAAAGAGGATGTGATTTAATTGTTAAACATGGCAATGTAGATCAAAATTAAATCATCATTAACTTCAAATTTCAAATCACACCTATTATCTTACCGGTGACGAGTCCAGGTGGCATACACTGTCTTGAGAATGAAAGGCACATCTCAATAATATCAATCAAAGTAAAGAAAGAAAACAAAAATTAACATAAAGATGTCTAAAATTATTGCGGACTGCGGAGGCCATTACAAGTTGGGTGAGCCCAGTCCCATAGGTGAATCATAATCAGCTGTATTTATTTGTCTTTCTTAGAAGACGCAAGAATCCCAAGCATTATGGTAAGCAATGCAGGTAAAATAACTAGCCAAAATCCAAACTTACTGTTACAGTCAGGTAAAATACGATAATACCCCAAAGAAACTTGGAATAATGGGGTCATGAATATTGCCCATAACAACTAAAAAGCCCAACAAGAAATATGTATGGGCTAGGATTGAGAGACTGGCTGACTGACAAGTGACAAGTCACATCCCAACCCCAAAATTCACCTACTCGTCTCTCCGCTATCCCTCTCTCTCGACTCTTTTATCTTTTCGATCGTCCCCCACTTTGGGCAACACAGATAAACAGAGCAGGATGAGTTGGTGGTGGGCTGGAGCTATTGGCGCTGCCAAGGCACATACTTCTCTTTCTTTTTCTTTTTCTTTTTCTTTTTCTCTCTGGTTTTCAATCTTTTTTCACACATGTAATATTGCAGTTTTGATTGATTCTTGCAGAAGAAATTCGATGAGGATGATGCTCCGCGTGGCTTTCAAAGCGTGGGTTTGGTGATTGGCGTCACCGGCATCGTCGGCAACAGCCTCGCTGAAATTCTCCCGCTCTCCGACACTCCCGGCGGTCCATGGAAGGTTTACGGCGTGGCTCGCCGCGCACGTCCCGATTGGAACGCCGATCATCCCGTCGAGTACATCCAATGCGACGTCTCCGATTCAGAGGATGCCCTCGCCAAGCTCTCGCCTCTCACCGACGTTACCCACGTCTTCTACGTCACCTGGACCAATCGGGCCACCGAGATTGAGAACTGCGAGGCCAACGGCACCATGCTGCGGAACGTTCTCCGAGCGTTGATCCCCAACGCCCCCAATCTCCGCCACATCTGCCTCCAAACCGGCGGCAAACACTACATCGGACCTTTCGAGGGCTTTGGCAAGATCAAACCCCACGATCCCCCATACCACGAAGATCTACCCAGATTGGACGCCCCTAATTTCTACTACACTCTGGAAGACATCCTGTTCGAAGAGTGTGAGAAGAAGGATGATTTGACCTGGTCCGTGCATCGCCCCGTCATCATTTTCGGGTTTTCCCCATATAGCATGATGAACATACTGGGGACTCTCTGCATCTACGCAGCAATCTGCAAGCACGAGGGAATCCCCTTGAAGTTCCCTGGAAGCAAGGCGGCGTGGGACTGTTACTCAGACGCATCGGATGCAGATCTAATTGCAGAGCAACAGATATGGGCTGCGGTTGATCCCTATGCTAGAAACGAAGCCTTTAACATCACAAATGGGGATTTGTTCAAGTGGAAGCATTTGTGGAAGGTGTTGGCTGAGCAATTTGACATGGAATATGCAGAAATTGAGGAGAGTGAACAGAAGCAAAGCATGGTAGAGATGATGAAAGACAAGGGTCCGGTGTGGGAAGAGATTGTGAGGGAGAAGGAGTTGCTTCCAACCAAACTGGAAGATGTTGCGCAGTGGTGGTTTATAGACCTTGTCCTGGGTGGAGAGTCTTTATTGAGCTGCATGAACAAGAGCAAGGAACATGGCTTCTTGGGTTTCAGGAACTCCCGGAATTCATTTGTTTGGTGGATTGACAAGATGAGAGGTCACAAACTCATTCCTTAAAGAGGTTCCTGCGGTTGCGCATTCCCTTTGCTGCTTGCTGCTTGCTGCTTTTTGTGATTGGGTTATTATTTTCTTAGAAGAATGAATAATATTGGAATGAACTAGTGTTTCTTATTAAAACAAAAACCCCTTGGAATTCAATCATGCTCTTTATTTGCCATTTCCACTCTCCTAATTTCGCTTCACAGCTCCTACGGTTCACCAAGCAACGCTCAGATGAAAATGAAATTGAAAAACACACACCCCTTTTGAAATTTGAACTCTCTCCTTGTTTGCAAATAGAAACTGAAATTCCACATGAAATCCTAAAACTCTGAATTTTTAAGGTAAATTGGTGACTACGGTTTCAGACCTAGACTCCTGTGCAGCGGCATTATTTTGAAAATCGGTTTATTTTTAAAAATATCCTATTTTGGATCAAAACTCCCCGATTTGCTTCATGTTATTGTCTCCATCTATCTAGAATTTTGATAAAGCATTTCGCCCATTTCCGTAAGGCAAACGAACCTTTAAATGTATATTAAGAAAAAATTATAAAAAAATAAAATTTAGTTTTATTTTATTAATTCTAAAAGGAAAAAAGAAAGAAATAAATATAATGAATTAATTTTTGAATAACAAGTAAGCATAAAAAGTAACTTGAATTCTATGATATTAACAGGATATTAAATGCTTCTTTGCTACATAAAAACCCCTTATTTACTTTTTTTTTTTTTTCTTTTGGGCTCTCTCTACAGGTCATTTCCAATTTTATAAAGAAAGAAAGATATTACTTGTGTTGCTATTTTTGACCATAAATTTAATCATTTGCTTATATGACCAAGTATGATTGAACATTGCAAAAAAAAAAAAAAAAAAATCTTTAATCTTTGGTATGGTTTGGACCATTTTTTGATATCTAATCACTAATCATCATTATTTAAACATTGGTTTTAAAAAATAGTAAAAATGATAGTGGATGTGATGTTAAAACCATTTCTAAATTATTCTTGGATGGCTCAACAACACCAACTTGGGTTTTTTTTTTTTTTTTTTTTCAATTCTTAAAAAAATGACTTTATTAATTCAATTTTTGGTTTTCTTATCTTCTAATCCATAAAAATCGGATCAAATAAATATTATAATTATTTAATGTTGATGAGTATTTTATAGTTATTATTATATATATTTTATAAACCTTTTAATAAGGTTATAACTTGGACAAGTTAATTGCTTTGATGATTAACTTAAACATAATCTAAATTAAGAAATACTCGGTCAAACCCATCATCTTATTCAAAATATTCAACCCAAGCCGAATCTAATATCATTTTTTCAATTTCAAGTTAAACTCAAATTGATCGAGTTAAACTCGAGGTTGATAGAGTTAAATTTACGTTGGTTAGGTTAATTAGGTTGAATATTTAAAATTCATCCATAATCATTTTTAAAAATAATTATAAATAGGATATTTGTTTATATTGATTTTTTTAATAAAAAATGAAAAATGTATAAAAATAAAAGTAGTATATAGTTTCTTAGATATGATTATTTGTTTTATGAATTAAAATATAAAGATATTTTAGTTTTTTTATTAAGGGACATTGTTGTAATATGAAAACATATATATCAGAAGAGAAGGGTGATTTCGCAAACATTTCTTTTTTAAAAAAAATAATAATAAAAAAAATAGAGCCGTGTAACCATATCAAAAGGAAAGGGTAGTTTAGTAATTCAATCAATCTTCGACCCTCCATCTCTCCGTCCTCAACACAATCCCTAGTCACTATCTGCCGGTGGGGATTTCTGCGACTCTTCCTTGTATATCAAAACATCGATACCCTTTGATTCGCTAAAATTTACAAAAAGAGTGGAGTAGGAAGCAGCAACAGAAATGGTGCTCACGAACTTCAACGGCACCGGTGTCGGATTTGGTACCCATCTTCCTTTGCCTTCCATTTTCTACATATATTCTTCTCTACATTATATTATTTGTAATTATTTTTCCTTTTCGATTCTTTCTGAATTATTTGAACAGGTTTTGGAGTTGGGTGCGGCTTTGGAGTTGGATGGGGTTTCGGAGGTTTGTTTCCCTAGTCTGACACATCTTTCACTAATTCATTTTCAATATTCAGTATTTTCAAGTGTTATGGATGATTCCAGTCTTCTGTTGTCATCTTCATATTCCCAAAGTTGAAGGCATTTCGAGAAGAAGGGGAATGGAACAATTAGGTTAACTTCAGGGATCTATTCAACCTTTATTTCGTCTTTCCCTACAATCTTGCAATTTTGGTTTGTAGTGGAGTTTTGAATCCTTTCTAGGAATTGAACGCTCTCTTCTTGCCATTATTTGAGCATTTGGGAACAAAAGATTATTCTATTGAATGATGCAAGGTTCTTTATGCTGGAATCTCTGAACAACTTTTCCAACTTGAGAGGCATGATGGTCTTGCTTTTGCCTAAAACTGACATGGAATGTCACTGAATCTCTTAGAAAAGCAGTTTTGCAAATTTATGATTTTTATAATCATCTGAGACTTGATCCGTTAGGAATAGGAGGCTTGATGACTAGAACTTAGGCTTTGTTTGAACCTCAGAACGTAGTATGAGAAGGAAAAAAAAAGTAGGAAGAAATCAAATATTCTCTTGTTTGGTTTACCATGAAAAATATGAATGAGAATCAAATATAGTGAAAATAATTTATAAATTTATATATTTACAAATTCTTCATTTTTAATATAAACTAGGAAATAAGGGAAATGAATTTAGAGAAACATGTGCAGAAATTTTATCAAGTCTCAGCCTTTTTTTTCTTTCACATCTTCTTTCCTTTAATTTTTTCATCCTTTTTTTTTTTCCTTTGTGCTTTCCCTTAAATATTCCAAGAGCCAAATGGAGCCTTACCATTTAGCTTTTGGTAATGAAATCTAGTCAAGTTAGTGTGCTTGGGGTACACTTGGAAATATGAATGAAACAGAACCCAAGTACTGGTCGTTTTCCATGAGTTGTAATTTCGTAAAGAGTAACAAGCAGGTTCTTGGTTTATGGCACTTCAAGGATCACCCTTTGTTGGGCCTATGACAAGAAGGCAAGTCTTAGCCTTGATAAAACCTGATAGGGCATGTGTGACCACACCTTGTGCTCACAAGGCATGGCATGACATACCTGCCTGTGTCCTAAAATCGAAAATCGGTTAAGGCAACCTTCCCTGGCCTTATGCTAGCAATAACAAGTCTGGAATGGGGCTCCTTGGGATTATTTAAATAATCTATCTCTCTAGTTTAAGTATACTTTCATACTATTAATTCAACCAGTTCAAGAATGACTCATGATGCTCTTTAGAAGAGGTATGTTACTTGCATAGCCATAGGACATGGCCAATGGCAAGGCCATGGCTATAGCAATTAGCATGCCAAGGCATGTCTGGGAGCTTGGTTGACATGCAATAAAGTCTGCTGAGCCTTGTAACTATAAAGTTCATGGGTGTAATGCCATGGGCAGACTTGATAGAAGGCAAACAAGGTCATTGATGTCATGCCATGGGTAGACTTGACTAACAGTAAGCAAAGCCATGGGTGGAGGCAAGGAAGCCATGGTGCAATGCCTTAGGCACAATGGACTGGGCATGGCTTGAAATAGGGTAAGATGTGGTTTGCATTGGCATCAAGTCCAAGCTAACAGAGACATGGAGAATAAAGCCAAAGCATAGTCCTAACAAGTACAGCAGACCATGCAATCAGCATTTGGGGGTGGTGTTGATGTGCACACATATGCAGCCAAGAATGATGATGCAACATGGCTGGAGGCAAAGTTGCCCTCAATCAAGGGGATAATGATGTGGTTAGTGTTATATGGCAATTATATAACTGTTGCAACTGCCCTAACTGTTACAATGATTTGGCATGGGCTAATTAGGAATCCAAACCTAGACAGTTGGGTTGTAACTGCCATGGCATGGCTATCTGAAGGTGTTGCTTGCTTAGCTTCATCATCTACCCTTCCGAAGTATTTTGGCTGAGAGGATTAAAGCATCCAGGGCCAGTTATAAAGTTACAAGTATGCCTGTAAAATATTTTGTGTGCTTTGGTAAATGTAGAGTTGCCTCTTATTTGGTAGGATTGGTGGACAAAGTTGGCTTCCTTATGCCAGAGAGGCAAAATTTCAGCATGACAATTTGCCTTGTGTGAGATTATGGTGAAAATTGTAATATCCCTAATCTTAGATTTTTCAGTTTCTTTTTCCTCTTGTCTCAATGAAGCTTGTGCTGTATGATTAGCAAGAACCCCTAGGCTTCTATTCCATCAACCTTATCTGCTCTTGCCACTGCTATTACATTTTCAGTTTAGTCCCTCAAACTGGTAGTTCAGTACAAATAATGATCTACCTGTTATAGTCTCTTTACTGAAGTTGTTAATTTACTTGTTATTTTCTTTCTCATGGAAGTTATATTTTGAAATATAATATGATGAAACTACTATATAATGGCATGCATACAAAGAGAAAATATGACAAAACAGGGAAAATGGATGCAACATTTCAGACACTAGTTGTGAACTTTAAAATGTATAGTTTGGAATTGGATTAAGTCGATTTTTTGAGAATATTTATGTCTGTATGAACAAATGAAGTTTAAAGTTTCTGATGTCTGAATGTATGTTCATTCTTTCTTTTCTATATAAGAAATAAGACAATTCTTCTTTAAGGAAAGCCCAGGTAGAACCTGGAACAGTTCTTGACACAGTTTTTTCATCAGTTAAATTTAGTTCTCTTATTTCCAGGTATCTAATAAACTTTCTTTCAAAGATTGCCACAAAGAGGGGAGTTTATGCATAACTTGCCCTATAATTACAAAACAAAAATTGACATAAATATATTTAAGCGTATCAAATTGCTAGCACACATTATGAACCAGAGCTTGACCCAAATGCAAATTGACCACTAGTGGAATAAAAATTTTCACCGAAGTAGTAGTGATGGGAAGATTTCTCCTCCAGCATCCCTGCAACCAAAGTTTGTACTGTATGAGAAAGTGGTTTCCTGTTGCAGATGCAGGTTTAAGTATTTATCCATCCAATTTCGAATGCCACATGTTTAGGCAAACAAAAGCTTTATATCTCCTTGATTATCTTCAGATTGAACACAATGTCAAGTGTGTGGTTGCAGCCCTTGAGGCATGGCACAAGTGGTAAAGGGTTAGGGAGGGTTTGTGGGAGGTTCTAGGTTCTAGTCCCTATGAGGACACGAATTTACTTGTAAAATAAATGTCAGTTTGGTTGCAGTCTTTTAGTAAATTGAGCCTTCTTTAAACTTCAAATTAATTTATGAGATTTTTCATTATTCCTTTCTCTTGTTGTAGGGGAGATTCTTTTTATCCTAGTTAACATCTTTGTCAATCCTAATGCCCCAGTAGTACCACTAAGCTCTTGTTTCATTACCAATCAGTTCATTTACTAATTAACAATGTTTATATGTTTCAGGGATGCCTTTGAATATCTTGGGTCTTGGCGTGGGTAGGCAACCTCTAACTGTAAACTTCTTTTCATTTGAATCTATCTTTAACTCTTAAATATAGCTGAATCACTTATGTTGAAATTTTCATATGCAGGTGGAGGCTGTGGAGTTGGACTAGGCCTTGGGTGGGGCTTTGGCTCTGCATTTGGTAGTCAGTATCGATCATCTAGGGTCACGTTCCAGGGCTTAGAATTCAGTAGTAAGGGCCAAAATGATGAGAAAGAGTTAAGAGATCGATGAAAAACAGCAATGGAGCTTTGTGTTTGGCTATAGCTTGCCATTCCCTTCCATTGTAATTGTTTCAATGCAGTTACTGAACTTATTTAGTCAACCTGGTCAAGGATTGTGCTGATTGCATTCCAACAGTGACTTTGGGAGAACAGCAAAGATTGGATGCCAATGTTTACAGCCTTTCGGTTTGAAATGCTCAAAGCTGTATTCTAGTAGAGGGATGAAAAAATACGGGTACCCTTTTTTAAGTTTAAAAATGAAACGGCTTTGTTAGGGTGCAGAAACAGATGCAATCCGAAGAAGTTTGTAATTATAAATTATAAAAGGTATTTGATAAGAATTAATATAATTTAATAATTTAATTTAAGTTATTAAATATGTTGGGTATATTTATTAAAATAACCTGATATTATAATTTAAAAGTTAAAATTGACTTTGATATATTAATTTAATAATTTAAGAATGTTTTAACGTGAAAATTAATTTAAGTGATTAAATGGTATGTATTAGGTTTTACCAAACATTTTGTGGTGTGAGATTGGATTGGAATGGAATGGAATTATAAAAATGGTCATCCATTGAACTTTATGCTCATTTTTACTTTTAAGTTTATGGTAATTTCTAGGTGGAAGTGTTCCAAACATGCTGTGTTACTTTGCTGGTAATATGGCAAGTTTGGGAATTTTGGTGGGAATAATTTAGAATTTTAAAGTTTTGAAATCCAGGGATGATCTCTTCCGAGGCCCAAAGAGCATGTCACATGATTCATGTTTGCTGCTAAATGCTAATTCAACAATTTTGAGAAAATAAATGAAAATTATTGGCCAGAACTATTTTCTGATTGTAGTGTCAGTATTGGATAATGGATTGGCTGTTGTGTTGTGTTGTGTTTTAAAGTATACGATGAAGTTGGAGACTCGGAAAAATGATTCAGCAGAATAAGGGTTCTGAGTGTGGATGGAGAAGAGCCCACTCTGGTGATTGAGTCTCTTTCGAGTCTGGACTGGGAAAAACTTCCTAGTTTTTTAGGGTTGGTTGGAAGAGCAGCCCATAACACCAATGTACTCAGGTGTTGGGATTCGCGAGTTTTATGAATTCAAAATATATGTGGTGGGCTCACTGTCGGCCAATTTGGATATAGTCCAGGGTGGGACCCATTCTTTCTGAAAGATTCGCGAATTGGTTAGATGATTAGCGATCTAACTAAATCATATGCTTTGCCCTCTACCAACCACCCTAGAGGTGGACTTTTAGCTCTTCCTGAGGGAGTTAGGTCGCGTGCTCAACACCACCGAACCACCTGCCCCCCACCCCCAACCCCATTCTTCTTACTTTATTTATTTGTCCCTGAGATGTAGATGCAGTATCTGTAGCTAATAAGAAAAAAATGGCTCCCCAAAAAGTTTTCACTCTCTCACAAGTTGCCCAACACAAGTCCAAGACGGATTGCTGGTTCGTCATTCATGGCAGGGTACGAAATTATTCTCTCCCCTAATTCACTTTCTTTTTGGTGGGATCATTTATCTGATTTTTGGATTGTGACAGGGTTCTGGACGTGACCAAGTTCTTGGAAGAGCACCCGGGAGGAGAAGAGGTTTTGGTAGAGTCGGCTGGGAAGGACGCAACCAAGGACTTTGAGGACATCGGGCACAGCAAGGCAGCTCAAAACTTACTCCTCAAGTACCAGGTCGGAGTTCTCCAAGGCTACAACATCCAAGACGGTGCAGCATACACTAAGGATGCTCCCTACAAGGAAACAAAGACCAAAGAAATGAGCGCTTTCGTCATCAAGAATGACAGCACGCCCACGTATGCTGCTCTTCTGGAATTCTTGGTTCCTCTCCTTGTTGCCGGTTTCTTCTTCGGCTACAGATACCTCTCCAGAGATGCCCACCTCACCACCTAATTCACTTCCATTTCTCGTCTCTCGTCTTTTTCTTTGTGTTTTTCATCCCCATCCCTCTTCTTGCTGCACTGTATGTCCGTGACCAAAAATAAATGAACCGTTTTTAATTAAAAAATGCTTTCTAAAATTATTATCAAACCAAATATAAATCACCATAAATAACTAAAAATAAAAATAGATTTATTTCATCGAATTTATCTTTATAAATTTATATATTATGATATTAACTTCCAATATATTCTCAAAATACCCTTTTAGATGAAGGCAACATCTGCCCAATTGATCTCTTTCTCCAAACATGAAAAATCCCTCTCCTAGCAATTCACCATTTTGAAATGAGAGAAAAATTTAACATCCATTCTAGGCAGAGGGAAATTAGAAGAGGAAGTAGGCCTCAGAAAGAAAGAGTTCACCCCGACAATGAGACAAGAAGGCAGAGAGTGTGAGTGCGGATGAGATCCTCAGTGCCTCACCAACGTATAGAGGAATTGTAGACATCCCTAGAAGGTCAAAACAAATTATAAATTTATAAATCTATAGAATTTGAAAAAATGTCATTTTTTTAATGAAAAAATCATATCATCTTTTACTATTTACAGTTCAATTAACGAATAGAAATTTGAACTTTAATATAACAGTAAATATTATTTTATTAAATTGAATAAACATTAAATATATCATTGTGGATCCCGCATTTCGACTCATGCATTTCCCATTCGATGGCGAGCTCGATTTAGATTTCGAAAAATGATTTTTATTGATTAAGAAAAAATTGACTTGGAGTCGCCACTTATTTTTGTTTTATTTTTAAAGGGTAAACAAAATAAGAAAGAAAAACCCTAAGTGTGACTCCTTATTTTGGAAAAGGTGGTCTGTGAAAAACCGGATCGGGTTCGGGGGTCAGGTTACTTATCGGGAAGGTACGGTAAAGACCGTAGCACCCTTCTAAGTCCCTAGAAATGGGTCTTTACTAATAAAATGAAGTTGACGTGGCAATTGATGAGGAAAACAATGAATACCCGTAACTATCATGCACATATGAGAATCAAAGCATGCATATAGAAAGACCAGAATGGGAATAGATGCGTATCTGGGCAATGAGCCGTTATGCGCTATCAAGAGATGGGGTTAGTGTACAATAAAGAGCACAAAACATATCACATGCATCACCAAACAGAAATTAAAACAGTTCGATGGAGAACTGGATTTTTTTTAAATTTATTGGAAAATTGGAGTCTTAGAGATTATTTGAACATTGGGGTTTTAAAGATTATTTGAAAATCGAAAATTTGAAAAATTATTTAAAGAGGGGATTTTAAATAAGTGGATAAGTGAATAAGTAAACGGATGAGATAATAATAATACCGAAAATAATCATTAAATAACTGAATGTAAATAGTGGAGTTTTTGAGATCGGAAAGTTAAATTTGGAAGTCGGATTTTTGAAAAATTGAACTTTAATGATTGAGATTTTTGAAGGTAATAAATAAATATGAAATAATAATAATAATTAACAAAAATGATATTTAAACTAATGAAAGTGAATAGTGGAATTTTTGAAGACTTGATGTAAAAGAGAACGGAGTTTCGAAAATTTATTTGAAGGTGTCATCTTAAAAATTAAATTCGGAATTGTGGAATTTTTGGAATATTAAAATTAAAAATTTGAATTTTGAAAAAATTAAATTTAAAGTTAAGAGTTTTGGAAAATTATTCCGAGAATTGAATTTTGAAAAATTAAATTTAAAATATTAGAGTTTTGGAAAATGGAATTTAAGATTTGAAGTTTCGTAAACTAAGTTTAAAAATCGAATTTGACGAGATTATTTCGAAAATGGCACGTGTATATATATATATATATATATATATATATTCTTAAATAAAGTAATAAATAAATAAATAAATAAAATGAATGAATTTGAAACGTTGGAATTTTAGAAGAAATATTTGATTACAGAATTTTTAAAAAATGAAATTTTTAGGTGGAATTAAGAAGATGGCACGTGAGAGAAAGGAGAAAAAAACCTAATAACAACTCACCTTGAGGCCACTGGACCAATGCCACCAATAAAAGAAAAAAAAAGAAAAAAAAAACTCATGTCTTTGACTTCACCAATTATTTAAATAGTTTCATGCCTGCCATGCAATTTTGGGTTTAAATGGTGCCCACGCGCCTTGGGCATCCTTGCAAGTATGGAACCTAAGGTAGGTTTAAATGCTAGGGCCCCATTATCAAATTCATGCGGATTGATCCACCTTTGCAAGCTGTCAAAAAGAATGTCATTGGCAAGGTAAATTATATGCAAGTGTCTCTCAGAATCGTCCAATGCAAAGACCCTATTTCTAAGTGCCTCAACCAAAACTGGTGCAAAAGGAGACCTCTGCATAAACCAAATCTTGGCACCTTTAATGGACTCTTTGGTACCAGTGAGATTGTTCAGAACCTTACTCAGCCCCACAGCAACATCAGATGGAAGTGGTCCAGACAGACCCTTGAAGGATTTGGATGAGGGGTCAAAATCTGGTCGACCATGTCCTAGGAAAGGCCGAGGACGTTGCTGCTACTGGCCATAAAACGGTAGATACGAAGGTTGTTGATGCATTTGAGGCGTGCCCAACATTGAAGCCGAAACCCCAGCAGCAGTTGAGGATCTTGTAGATAACCGAAGCTTATATCGATAATAATTATGCCCCTCACCACCAAAGAGGAAACTATATGCTGGGTTGTGTTCTTGTTTTTCACGGATCATGACTTCAAATTCTGGTTCTTGGCATCCATGATATCCTCACTTAAAGGAAAAATATTAGAAGGTGTGGTGTTGTATTTCCAGAATCCACCATGAAGGAAAACAAGCTCAATCTCTGGTCCACTTCGGAACACCGGGACAGTAGATTTTCCAATGCCATTAGTTCCGACCAAACCCAGAACCTGGCCTCACCTGGGCATCTGAACCAACAGTGCTAACTCACCTCCCCATACTAACGAATAATTCCCTCTCTCACAGTCCATATAACGAATACGATCCAGGAACAGAGGTGGCCTCAACAATGAAAAAAGCATGAAAAACAGAGCATAGAAGAAAACAAATAGAAAGGTTCTCAAAGGAGGCTTCACATCATGAATCATCAGTGAACCTTCCTATTAGGTGAGAAAAACAACATCAAATGCAAATATTGGAGAGGTTCTCGGGCATTTCACAATCACAATAGAAACAGAGCACATCAAGATTGACGATGGCAAGCATGAATTCAAGGTTATAACTCAACAAGCAACAATCCACCTCAAGCGGAACAACAAATATCCAAAATATCAACAAGAAAATGCAGGGGATAGCTAGGATCCAAATTCAATAAACATGTTGCATTCATACCTGAGAATACCTTTCTCCCGTAAAGCCCTGTTCAGCTTCAAACTCCTTAAATCCACCTCCAATGCCAATGAAACTAATGAAACCGTCCAGCTATCTTCCTCTGCTCTCCAAACATACAGCTCTCCTACTGAAAAGATCAATGTCTTCCCCCGTCTCTCCCCTCTCTCTCACTTTTTTTTCCAGTCGGTTCCTACCTTCTCGGCCAAGCCATCACCTATTTCCTTTGCTATTCATCACATCAGCAGCATGGCTTCTCTTTGCTGTTCATCATATCAGCAGCATGGCTTCTCTGTCTCTTGCAGCTGGTCCCACGCATGGAGAGGGTCCCCTCCACACTTCTCGGGTGCTGCCAGCTCCATCTAATGCTGTGTATATATATATATATATATATATATATATATATATATATATAACTAAAACTAAATACCCCTTGGCCATTCAAAGGGGGTCTACAATCATGCTTCTCTTAAATTTAAAATTTACCTTGAAAATTAATTTATATTGATTATTATAAAAAAAAATCAAAATTTGAAATTGATAAATAAACTATTAAATTTTAAGATAAAAGAGTAAGCATTTTTATTTTTAAAGTTTATTTTAAAAAATTAATTTAAAACATTCCAAGAAAGAATAATCATTTTTTATTTTAAATTTTATTTGAGTAGACGATTCTATACATTCAATTTCTATATTTCTTTAACTTTTAAAATAAAAATTAGTTTTTTCTTTATATTTTATCGTTTTTTAGTATTAACCAAATGAAAAAAAAAAAATCAAGCGAAATATATAGATAACATATGTATAATTAATTATCTAGTTAAAAATATATAGAATTACAATTTTATATATTCGTCATTAAAAAAAAAATTATCATTATGGTGTTGTATTTTTAAAAATCGAATTAAAAAATAAGATAATTAAAATTAATTAATTTCTTAAAGTTTAATTTTCTGCATACACAGGGTTACTTAAATATAAAAATCATGATAAATTATCGAAATTTCAATGAAAATTTTCGCTATATTACCATGGGTTTTGTTTGTTATTAAAAATCAAAAGTTCATTCCAAATAAATAAATATTTTTTTCTTCAATAAAATGAAAATAAAAAACGCATAGTGCCATTGTGCTGTGGGATCCACACTAGGATTTTGAGGTTTGTACTTTGTAAGAGTTGTTGATGAGTGGGTACCGGTTTGTTTGTCTTCATTTAATTTGTCCTCCCGGAACCGGTAAATCAAATATACCAACAGTACTGTTGGTTCATATTGGTTTACCAAAGTCAGGATATTAGTCTGCTGTCCATAAACATCTTAACATTAAGAGTAGTGTGGCTGGTGAAATTTATTTTTACTTCATGTTTGATCTTGCTGAATGATGTATGCAGAACAACTGTGTCGGCTTGATTCGGGTCTGGCAGATCTTGGCCTGCCGGAGCCCTGCTTGCCATTCGGCCAACAATCACAGGAATAGCTGAGAGTAAGAATCATCTAAAAGCATTGAAGTCTAGCCACTTAGTCACAGATCATATGACATACCTTCCATCCATAAATCCTGGTATCTTAATCTCACCAAGGCTTGGCCTTGTTTTTAAGGAAGGAAGCAGATTCAACCAAGAGTGGTAAACACACTAACAAACTAATAAATGATCGATACTCCAATTGAACAGCCTTAAATATGAGAAAAATTCCGTATGCCATATTCCATTAAAAGAGCAAAAATGAAAATGCAAAATGGAGACTCAAACCTTATGACATTTGTACTTCCGGGAGCCTGCCATACCAAATCCATCTAGCCAATCCAAACCATCATTGAAAACTAATACAGAAGGAACTCAACCAAAGCAACCAAGTAGAATGCGGGCCAGAACCTGAGTCTTAAGTACTCCTCAGCAAATTGCATCTCTGGCATCCCTCCTAGAGGCTCCATTATGTACATGGCTGTTTTTTCATAATATAAACTATCTATCCATTGTGCGCTTGATGCACCTATTGTATAAATACGCTCTATCATAGATTATTGGTTCTATTCACAAGCAAATCCATCATGTACCTTTGGGTGAGCTTGTTTGTTTCAGGAATCCATATAAAGTGGGTCTTCTGCTTCATCCACATTGAGAGAGTAGATATCAACCGGAGCACTGATGCAGTCAACAGAGCTTTCCTTGAATCTACTACCACCAGCTGATCCGTGGAGGTGATCTAGATACATCACAATAACAGTGATGTCATCATGGAAGTGACGCCTCAACCCTTTACTTGTCTTTTTCAGTTCATCGTATTTAATCTCGTTTTTCTTTGCTGCCTCCTGAAGAGCAGCTGTGACCAATCGCTTGGCTATTCCCTGCCAAATATTTTAGGAACACAGTAACGTTCTGTCATAAACAATGTGGAAAGTTCCCAAAAGTGGTTATGTGGAGTTGAAGTGAGGTACAAATGAAAGGCCACATCATGAATGGAAAATGGGGTTAGCCAATGACTCGATTGGATTTTTGAGAAATACAAGATCTAAAGTCATGGTTGGTGGAGCTGTCTCAAAGATTTAGATGCTCTAAGTAGAAACAGAATTTGACCCAGAAAAAAGAAAAAACTGGATGTGAACAAATCAAATATCCAGCAGTTTGAAATTGAATGTGATGAAATCCAGATAAATTTATCACATAATAAATACTGAGGCATTCTTTTGAGAAAGAAATGGAGAAAATAGTGAGAATACACTTACAACTCTTGGGTTTTTGTGGACGATATCCACAACTGCTTCATCACTCAATTGCTCCCAAAGGCCATCTGATGCAAATATCAAAAATAAGTCCTCTGCTATTAACTTCCTCACTTGAATTGAGGGTTCTGCAGTCATTACAGGTCGTTTCAGTGGAATGGGATATCCAAACTGCTGGAAGAGGGGATCTCTGTTAAACTCAGGTTTCTTCAAATATATGTCTCCAATAGATCTGGACACCTAGAAAGGGAAAACTTATAAGGAAACCCTCTCCCACCACTTGTTTGCTGAGTGGGAACATCTAATTTAGCATCAAGAAGTAAAAGCAAAAAAGTGTGAAACATTGATAGTGTTGCCGTACTTCAAAGTTGTCATCCATAACTACCATGACATGTCACTACAAAGTTGAATGGACTTGTTTGCAGAGTGTGAACATTTGATTTGGTTTAGTATCAACTATCAAGAAACAAAGAAAAAAAATTGCAAGAGAAAGATGATCATTTTGTTACACTAAAAGGTTGTCATTAACAACCATTATCAGTGTATCCCTCAAAAGTTGAATGGAAAGGACCCTGAATTTACTATTGGGGTTAACCAGGCAAAAAAACGAATTCATTATCACCCCACAGCTTTATTTATGTCTCCAATTGAATATGAAAGTGGAGGAATTCGCATACTTGCCCAATAAATTTCACCCACTATTGGCTATTAAAAAAAATTAAAAGAGCCCCCTAAAAGATGCAGGTCAGGACCACATATCCATGGCAACAAGCAAAATTGTTAGGCATGATAGTCTCACTAACAAGAAGTAAAAGGAGAAAGTCTTGTGAATCCTATCACAAAATTATACTGCATGAGGTTTCCATGTGTGGACCCCATGAACATTGTATAATCCTTTTTCTTTTAGTTGCATTTAGCATGGGCAGAAAATTGAAACCTGGAATTACTTTATCTGGCCCTTTTTCTGGCAAACAATGTGACTGGAAATAATGGCAGACAGGATACTCTAAAGTCCAAACAGACAACACAAAGACAAATAAATCAAATAACAAAATAAGTATGGCTTATTCTCCTATGGAGATGATTTTTCTGCTTAATAGGAACTTCCAGGAGTGATAGAATAACCATGGCAGAACTTCCAGGAGTAATAGAATAACCATGCTAATAGAAAATTGCTAACTCTTTTGATTTCGTTTTGGTTTAGATACCTCTCTCACAACTACAAACAGATGCAACTCTTCAGTAACTAAAGTAAGAGCTAACCTTCTACCTTCCCCTACAATTCAGAAATCACTGACATGCAGCATGTTTACAGTTAGACCATTCGATGCTATCAGAAGTTCAGAAGATGGGAATCCTGAGTCTAAATTTGTTCTCTCCAAACCTGACAAATTTGTACTTTCGAATTCTAACATTTTCACTAAATACAGAACATGGAGCCAATGCAAATCAAGATTTAAAACCAAAAAAGAATAAAGATTACTAAGCATATGGCATATTTCCCGAATAAATGGAATAGAAATGGAAGTCCTCTACTCTCTTTTTTTCCCATTCCTACAATGCACTTCCTAATGCAGAAAGTGTTTGCATCCATCAGTAGTCTTGAGATGATAGTGGGAGGAAGAAATAGTAATGCATCAGAAAATGCAGTACAAATAGAAGAGCCAGTGCTTGAGCAAGCTGGCATGGAAGGACATGAACCAGCAAGAACATAAGTATAAACATGGGCAAAAAGATAAAGCCACAGATCTAGTGAAGTTTGTACCTAAGAACAGTAATCCAGGTAGTAATGCTTAGAAAGGAAGAAAATTCATATGATATCCAATAGATTAGTTTAATACTAATATAAAGCAACAATACAAGAGACATAAGATGAACTTTAATATAACTACCTCTATGGCTCTAACAAACCATGTTCAAGCATTAGTAGAAGAATCAGAAAGGCTACATGGGAAGAAACCAAATTTATGAACTTCAAAAGAAATCCTATGTTGCAACTTTGACCACTACACTCTTATGCCCCTTTAAGAAATTGGATCAAATATAAATCAAAATAATCACATTGCTGCTTATGAGATGTAACCAAGCTAAAATTTCATCCAGCTAGCACTAAAACATAAAGCAAAGACAATAAGCACCAGCAATTCAAATTAATCCTTCAATGACAATAATGATAGGAAGTATTGGCTTACCTGAATTATACCCTTAATCCGCCAAACTCCACGATTATTTACAACTATATGCGCATCATCTGGATGGAGTGCTTCAACCTCCTTCCTCACCTCTTCATCTCCAACATTATGATCAGTGGATAATCGTTCTGCCACTATCATGTTCTTCCCCCCTCTGGAGACTCTCCGGCCAAGAACCGCCCTCGAGTCCCCAAGATTGGCCACATACAACACATCATTAGAAATTACTCCAACAAGACAACACGATCCGACCAAAGCAATCTGCGGTCGAGCAGGCCAAGATCGCTTCACCAAATGCAAGAATTGCTCTTCAGTGTCATCGAATGCCTTCTTAATTATATCCGTAGACAATCCGCCTTGCTCCGAAGCGAGTTCTATAAATTGAAATTTTACAATAATTAATTCAAAATAAAATGATCTTATAGTTATAACTTTATTTATTAGGAAAATTACAAAATGTTTGGTTGCAGAGAAAACCGAGGAAAAAGAAAAGAAAACAAACTAAAAATAAACTTTGAATCTCATGTTTATCTTGTTTTGGACTTCAGGGGAAAAAGAAAAAGAAAAAGGAATCGTTTCAAGAAAGCCAAACAGCAGTAGAGCCGTAGTTGAGACTTGAGAGGAGGCTTTGTTTTCTTGGGCAGCCAAACATACAGTGAGCATGGTTTAAAGGTAAGGAGAGAAAATATTACTTTGGAGACGGGGGAAGAGGTGACTGTTGAGGAAGCGAGAGGCCTCAGGGCCGCCGTGGCCGTCGAAGACGCCGACGAAGGTAGCGGAGGGACAAGTCAAGACTTGACTTTGGTCTTCTAGAGAAGAATTGGCTTGAACAACGGCTATGGACAAGTCCCCACACGGATGAGGCTTCAAGTCCATGTGCCACAGCAGCTCATCTCCGCCTCCCCTTCCCAACACTCTCTCCAGTTGCCTCCAACACTTCCTCAACATCTCTCACAAGTCACTATCACCACCGACTTCCTTTATTTTCCGATGATCAATTCAATTCACTGTATAAAATTGAGAGGGAGGGAGAGAGAGAGAAAGAGAGCGCGCGATCAAAAACATAAGATGGTCGGGTGTTTCTTTTGTTTTCGTTTAGTTTCGAGTTTTTAACGAACAAATTCTGACACTGGCTTCCGTATCAGGGGTTGAGTGAGAGATACGGTGAGTTGACTGTTGGACCAACTCTGCAAATCAAAATCTGAAACGCTCATTGCGTAGGAAACGAAGAAAGAAATAACGGGCGACCAGGACCAAGTCAATTACCGAGTGGAGAAATATCTTTTTAAGTCTTCGTTTTGTATGGACTATGGAGGTGGTTGGGGCACTTCCAATGGAGTGGAGACATGAGAAAAAGTCCCTCCAGCCCCGGAGTCAGGCCTGTCCCCACTCCATCAACAGGGAAAGGTTACGACACAAGCCCTGGACCCTACTCCAGAATTAAAGGACAATAATTCCAACCCTAATGGTTGCTCACCTTCCATCATTAATCCCCCTTTCCATCCTTACAACTTTTCTTTTCTTTTCTTTTTAAATTTCTTGTACTAAAATTATACATGAAACTTTAAAATTTTAAACGTCTTTTCTTAATTTAAAATCATTTTTTCTTTATTCCAAAATAAAAAAAATGGTTACGTCATTTCACCTTGGTAGACTGTGTCCACATCCAGGCCATGGTGTCCATCATCCATGGTACTTTATGCCCCACAATTTCAAACATCGAGGGCATTATTAACAGTGATTCGTACAACAACAAATGTTAGGTGATAAGCTTCAATTTGATCGTCTTTCTGGGGGCACAGGATGATATTTTTTTATGGTTCATGAATCGTGTTTTGCATGATTTTGAATTAGAGTCATCTTCATAGCTTGTTTAATTTTCTGCTCATGTGGAACGTGGGAAAGTCCTTCAATCAATTATTAATACAAAAGGCAAGATGAAAAATAACAATAACCAGGAAATATCCCAGAAGCCTCTACCCTCAGGTTTTGCTTTCATGAGAAAGAAGGCAGCCTTAAATTCCACAAGTCTACCCTGCAAGTCGATGGAAGTGGTTCACCAATAAATGTGTGTTCCAATTTCCAAAAATGCCCTAGGATTTTGAAGTACAATAATGCTTTCCTTTAAAGAAGGGTTCAAGTCTTTTCGTAAATAATTGACTATTATGCCCACAGGGCCACAGGTAGATACAGGCACACCATCGTCTTGTATTAGTTGTTTACTTGTTTTGAGGGCTGAGGGCTGAGGGCTGAGGCCTCTGGTCCCTCTCCAAAACCTGGTCAGTGGTCATGCCTTTTGACTGCAATTAAAATCAACCCATGACTGACGACTTTTCCTTGCTCTCCAATCGTTCCTTTCACAAATCGCAAATCATTCTTTCTTTGTTTTTACCCTCAAGTCAACAGAGAAAGCAACCACGGTGTCTTCCATGATTATTAATCGGCAAGACAAAGATAACAATGGAATGAAAATTAAAATAAGGTTTAGACACCCTCATAGAGTGCCAAAGTAATTAATTTTATGCAGGACCTTTGCGCATTTCCACGGGTCTTTTTTGCCAACTTTTGATTACAGAGGACCGAAGAAAATTTTACGTCTCATGAGAATTCTAGGCTTTTTCACAATTCCCACTAAACATTCATTCTTTCTCTATTTTCTTGATTTTGATAACTTCAAACTTCACAATTCCTGAATTCCCGGCTTTTTTCAATTTCCAAAATGCATTGTTTTCTCTATTTTGCCCTTGGAAGCGGGCAAGTAACCGCCGCCCGGGGGAGTCGATACCAGCTTCCAATTCCATCTTCCGGTCTTGAAAGCCCTTGGCTTAGTGTCGGCGAAAAGAAGGGAGTCTTTTATCACCCTGTTCTACTTCGATTGAAAGAGGTTTCGTACAAGCTAAGAGTATGGAGGGAACCCACTTTAACGCCACATCACTTGGTACGAGGTGGATGGGTCACGAATCAGGATAAGATTCCTTAATTTATATGCGAACATACACAGGTGCCAGTATAGTTTGAATTATGACCTATAATTCATTAACCAAGGCGGTCCAAACCAACAGCCAGAGGGGTTGGTGGCATCTTCACCTTTCATTTCATTTCAATCATGCACTCCCTGTCCCAAAAATAAGCATAAGTCCACATCAGATATAAGGGTGGACTTATAATTCAACACGCCCTTAATAAAGTTGCAGGAAAGACCTAGTAAATTGCACAGGGATGATTGATTTACATACAGTTAAAGCAGATTCTAAACCCATTCAACATACCTTTGTACTAAAGGTTAGGGAAGGTCCATACATAAGGATGCCTAATTTTACTTGCCTGTACAAATTTCTTTTTCAATTTGATGAACATTTCAGCTAAAAAGTGCAACAAAAGCACATCACCAATTTTGCATCCAAACATTTCTTAGGGTACCAATTGTGTGACGCACAGGCTCTTCAAGGAAATCTAGAATACCAGACACCCAATCCCTTTCAACCAAAGACCAAGAGAACAGTGGAATGACGCAATCTGTTTGTGCCAATCTTAGGCTGCAAAATAGTTGTTCATCCACAATTGACGTCTTTCATGGTTCAAACTTCTCACTCCAAATTACAATATTACCCATCTTAAATTCAAAGTATTTTTCCCTGAGAACTAAAAAATAAAAAGAAGCCCTCGTTACAAATGATATTTTCTTTTCTCCAAAATATCAACTTAAAGAAAATTGAGACTCCGTCCCAGGTACTTTTTCTCAGAACTACCAAACAAAAAGAAGCCCTTACCACAAAATATAGTTATTTCTCCAAAATATCAACTGAGAAACACTTGGAACTATGTGTTTGTCATCCCTATTTAAGTCATAATAATAATAATAAACCGATGCACAAATAACATTCAAGCATGACTCCTATTCAATGGGCATCACATTGTGATGGAAAGAGAGAGAGAGAGAGAGAGAGAGAGATTTGGATATTCAAAGCAATAAATTACAGATTTCCATATATTGAAAAAACATGATCTAACGCCAACTTTCTGCTTGCTGCTTGTCTATTAATACTTCTTCCTATCCACAAGTGCTAGTTGGTTATAAAGAGAATACAAAAGGGAAGGATAGGACTTCAGACCTTGTTCATGCTACATGAGTTATACTTACAAAAAAATAATGCAGTCCCAGGAGGAAAAAAAATCATATGATTTACATGATCCCGCAGGTGGCAAAATGGTAGCACTTTCTTAGTTGACTTACAACTCTTGTTTGGCTTTCTTTTGCCATCTCCTTGACTAATACTGATTATACAACACAATTTACCCTTCATCAAATATGTCAAAAATGGAAAAAGAAATGCGAGGGAGAAGTGGTTGCCAGGAATTTATGGTGCAATCACCCATCATGTCACATGAAAATGACCAAAAGGACGCTCATCTTCATCCTCTGGCAGCATAAAGGACTTGCAACACCATATTTGCAAGAGCGACGTGCTCAACATGCAGCTCCTTTTCTACATTGCATACAATGCAATCAAAACTGCAGAAAGAACCAATTATACAATATAAGCTTTCCACGAACTGAAAGAACCTTTCACTTAGAATCAAAAGTGCTTTTAAACACAACTTAATATGAGAATGAATTGTGCATATACAAAGTCAATATTACATTTGGAAACAAATTCAACAAATAAACCTTTTAATGCCATTTGAATTTGTCTGCTATTTTTCTTGGTGGCCTTCAGATGAGTTTACTGCACAATTTGTTTTGATACCATTCTTAAAATAATTCCTAAAAGGAGGTGGTACATTTAACTGCACAATTTCTAGGAAATAATTTGAACTAACTTATTTTTCCAACTTTACTGTTTCCACACAGAACAATGGCTTATGGACCTAAGTGGTAGTTTAATAAATTGAATGATGATAATGCCAAAAGCATATAAGATCAAAGCTTATTTATGAATCTCTTGAGTTTCCATTGTAACTTCAGTGATGACATAAGGAGCTAAAATGGAGTTAAAACACAAGTATAATACTAGGACGGCAATCAACCCTGTATGTTCAAGGAAAGATTGTATCACCACCATGTATCAAACACATTAACACACATTCGTTAAAGTGAATGCATTAGGACTTCCTACTACATAAGAGAAGACTTGCCAGGGACTTCCCACTGCAGTAGGACTTCCTTCAGCTTCAAGAAATCACTTAAAAGCTAAATTACTAAACTACAAGGACAATTAATATAACGGCAACTGGGTATTGGATACTGCACAAAATACTAGGAGCACGATGAACAAAAAGAGTAACCATTGAAATGCAGCAAAGCTTTATGAGACCTGGATGTCTAAACAGCCAACCACATCTGAGTTATTTCCCCGTATGCATAACAGGCTTGCTTGAACCAAGAGAAATTCTATCATATACCCATAACACAAAACATGGTACCAAGGAACAAACAAAAACTGGAGGAAGGAATCCAGAATCATCTCACAGGGTGTCAAGCCAGCATAATCTCTTTCTATGAGTCGATCTGTCAAAGTGACCCTGATTCTATACAGAATAAGTTCAATTAGTGTTATCTGTAACATTCCAAACACCTCTGAATTAATCTCTCAAGATATTGATCAACAAAACTATAGCTCTCAGTATGGGATTTGAGGCCTGAGGAGAACCACTTAGTTGAGGGGAACGCTGTGTTCACCACAATTTTTTATAGTGCATCATGACTTGGCAAAAGAAACATGACTGAAATTTTGTTTCATTTTGGAGTAAAATCTTTTTAGTACTCCCTGCAACATTCCAATACTTCTATATGAAGCAAAACTTTACTGGCAAATTGTTTAACCAAGAAACTGAATTAGCATGTATTAACATACATGGCCAAACACGAACAAGTGAAGAACTAATGCGCAATGTTCCAAGAACTATCAAAATGAGCTATAGGGTGCCCATAACTCAGACAAGGAAGCTGTAGCTTGGGTTCTCCCTTTAATTTTTTGTGTCTTTCTAACCCCAAACAAAACTAAACAACATCATCTCCTCAATTGAACATACACATACACATGAACATGTTAAGAAGTACGTCCTAGACAAGACTAAAATCTGACTCACAAGATGCATAGTTCACATTTTGTGAACTGCACCTCTAGGTCGAACTTCAGGATGTTTTTCTAAAGCCTCACTTCAAGACAAGCCTGAGGCATAACCCACGCCCTTTTTAAGCATTAGAAAGAACATTAAAGGAAATAATGAAAGAACCAAAAGATGATAGAATATAATCAGTCACATAGAACCTTTCTAACTAATCACACTCAATTGCCACAATAATCCAAGACATTTTTTCCACTCATAAAAAGGTAATAATTTTTTTTTTTTTTTGATAGACAAAAAAGACAAGATGAAATTTGTATTACGGCAAGCTGCAGTTGTTGCTCCTTTTCTCTCTCTCTCTGGCAGTGGGGGTGGGGGGGATTGTCAGACAGCAAAAAACAAACCAAAACACATTTAAGCTTGTAAGACAATTTTAATCATGTCTAGATAAACATTGTTCCACCTCAATAAACAATGGTGCAATGATTGCTGAAAATCATAATATTGAGGAAAAAAGGTAAAGGATCCATATACATATGATAAATGTGTGAAACAAAATGTTCCTAGATAGAGTTAGGGAAACACACCAATCAAGCAAAGGAGAGCGATCCAAAATGCCACTTGAATAGGCCGACTATATTGCATTTGATACTGAGACCTTTGAAGCTGTCTTTGCATAGCTCCATACCAGCCATAGAGTTGTTTGTCATAACAATCATCACAGCCATCTAGACAACTCTTGCCTTTTTCATAGCATGTACTGATGCCCTATGGCCAAAAGAAAAAAAAAGGACTATAATAATCAACACACAATATTAAATATAAGAATCTGGCTGGAAAATCTACATATCAACAGTGTTAACTAATGTAAGGATGGATTAAATACTCACCGGACTAATCTGAGGCCGTAGGAATGCGGAATCACCTTCTTGATGGTGATCCATAACCTTCAATTTCCTGAAACCATTCTTTGGCCATTTCAGCTTGGATGAGCAGTCCATGGTACACAGGAGCCCCGAGACACTTGGTACCTTTCGAGGTGGTACATAAGGTTGCCCATTGAACAAGCTCTGTTGAACACCATCATCAGCAACTGCAATCTTCCAGGCACCAATGTCGGCATTAGCACTTGCTGTCCTCCTGTGTCCAGTCAACTTCTCCTCTCTGGACTCCAATGAACCCCACTCAGTTAAATAACATGAATTTTTGGGACATTCAGGCACTGATTCTTCATCCACCTCTTTTGGGTTCACAGTTTCATTATCCATTCCCATGATTTTTACAGTGGTTTTGTCTTGTGATAGTGCTGGTCCTGTCAGAAATAATGCAAGTTCATCACGTTCTCCTTCATCTAATCGCACCCAAGGGATTGATGACCTGCCTTCAGAGGCCGCTGATTCTTGTAAAGAACTTTCTATTGTTGAAACCTGGTTTCCAATTGCACCAATGAACTGACAATGCCTGTCTCTTGCATCGTCAGCTGAGCTATCTTCATAAGTAGACCCAACAGCCCGCTCAAACTCCTCCAACTGCATTCACAGTGCAAAGGAAAAGGAAGAAATAGCAATTCCAAATGAGATACTGGCTTGATTCCCATGTGCATTACATCACAATCCTCATAGCATAGGAGCCATTGACCACAATGCCCCAAAAGAGGATAGGATGCATTGTTTCCCATGCGAAAATATGAATATCTAACAAAAATGACACATTTGGATCCAGATTCCACTGTTCTTAATGTGCACAACGCATATAGATACACATATACAGGGAGAGAGGGAGAGAGAAAGCACCTGCCATTTGGTAGTGCCGAGGGCAGTGTGTAGGTCCCTTTGGAGTTGCTCAGAGTTCCACATTTTAGAAGGTTCCTTGGAAGAGTGGATCCATGTTCTATATGTAGATGCCATCCTTCATAAACCAATAACAATCAAACCCAAAACCCAAAATCATTTCACCGGTTAATCTTATGCCGCAAATGAAAACTTCAAGAAGATAGAAATTATAAACTGCAAAGGGAATGAACAAATGAAACCAAAATGAACAACAATCGGTACCTGTCTGCAGATTCCTGTACTTCCTCCGCCGCAGAGAAAAAGGGATCCTTCTCCCATCGCTCAAAATCCGATCCCATCTCAATTATCCCTTGTTTTAATTGAAAAAATTAAAAATAAAAGGCGAAACAAAAAATTGGCAGGGAAAAAAAAATCGGGATCCTTGAAGAAAACCCTAGATCATTGGGAACTTTTAATAGCGTGAGAAGATTTGGGGAAACATGGAAAGTGCAGATAGATGGATGATTGGGAGAGAGATTTGGGCTGTTTGGGAGGTGCACGTGGAGGTTGGAGCGCGTGTCGCGGCTCAACTATAATATTATCGTAATTCGTAGGCGGATCACAGCGGTCATACGATCAAACTCGGAGGCGTCGTCACTGACGGTCAAAACTGGTGTACCACAGCCACCGGACATGCCCCTCTGCCATTTTCCACCCTCTCTTTTTTAATATTACTTATGAATACATTATGGGACGCGGTTAGGAAGCTGCAACTGCAAGCCGTGTGATGAATTAAATTCATAAATTTTTGTGGCAAAAATAGTAAAGTACGTGGGCAGGAGGGGTTCTATGTGCAAAATGCTGTCACTTTTTATTACTGCATGTTTCCTATTTAGCATTTGAACCTGCACTTTTGACTGTTAGAGAGTTCCAGAATCCATGATCCAATGACATAACCCAACTATTCGAGTAATACTAAACTGAAGAAGCTTCACGCATATTTTTATTTTTTCTTTAAATCATGTTGATATAAAGGGATGAGAACCGTCCAACAAGACAATATTTTATGACGCCTATCTTGTATGGTTGATCAAATTTATTAAATAGAGGAAAGAATCGTACTTTGATGTTGTTTTGGCTGAGCTCTGAAGATGCCCAAAAGTTTTCATTAGCGCTGTCTATAAGAAAGTTTCAGCTCATCCCACTTAGTTAGAACGAAAAACCAACACTCATATGCTTATACATCGGTTTTAATGAGTTTTTGATATTAGAATTCATAAGTTGTATCATCACTTTCAAATTGATCAAACTGAAGATTTTTGGGCATCTTCAAGCTCCTAAAATCAATTTCATAAAATAACATGAATCACATCATGAAGAATTTGTATAGTGATGATTAAAATAATTTTAGTGATGGTAAATTGTATAATTCATTACCAAATTTCATTATGATTATACATGCATGCAAAATCAATTTGAATTAAGTTTTATTTTGAACTTTTGCTCTTCGAGTGAATATCACTTAAGAATGGTGAGAAAAATCCATTGGATTGGATCTATAATTGAATAGGGAGGGGATGAGGACAAAGAATTTATAAACTTTAAATAAATATAGGATTCTATTCCTAATCGGAATTTTACATAAGAATGAATAAGTTGTTTTGTGCTAAATCAAAGTTTGATTAATCTCAAATTTGATAATTAATAATAAAATAAGATTTTTATAACGTCTTATACTAGTTATAGTTTTTATTGTGGAACAATGAGAATAGATAATAAGAAAAACAAAACAACAACACACGAATTTACGTTAAAAAAAAAAAAACCTTAAAGAAAAACCACAAACAAAAAAGAAGAAGATTCACTATATCAAAAAATTGATACAAGATGAGAGAATTGTAAACGACTACAGTCACACACACACACATATATATATATATATATGTATAGCGAACAAAAGCGGGACACGATAATTAATGTGTATTCAAATTATAGGAAATAGTGATTATTGATATACT
Organism: Vitis riparia; assembly: GCF_004353265.1. Lineage (NCBI taxonomy): Eukaryota > Viridiplantae > Streptophyta > Magnoliopsida > Vitales > Vitaceae > Vitis > Vitis riparia. The sequence continues at coordinate 7,891,050 of NC_048448.1, read as the reverse complement.
CATATTGGTGACGTTATTGTTGTTGTGATCAAATAAGTAATACCAAATTAAATATGTTTCTATAAATATTGAAAGTAATTAGAGTTGTAATTATAGGTACTTTATCCCTGCACTACCATTACAGACCCAAAAAAATCTCATAATTTTAATTTCATTACATATGTCACAACGTGAGCTTTTCGAGTCAAACCAAATAGAATTCGGGTCAATCTATATCTTGAGAGACTGATGCAGAGATGCTTGGAATGTTAAGACTATATTAGTTGAGGTTATTCTGTTTAGAATCAAGATTGCTTTGACAGATCGACTGACACAGAGAGATTATACCGCTTGCCACCCTGTGAGATGATTCTGGATTCCTTACTCCAGTTTTTTTGGTTTGTTCCTTGGTACCATGTTTGGATTATGGGTATATGATAGAACAACTTTTGGCTCAAGCAAGCTTGATCCGTATGTACACTGGGAAATAGCACAGATGTAGCTGACTGTTTAGACATCTGGGTCTCATTAACCTTTGCTGCATTGAAATGGTTACTCTCTTTATTCACAGTGCTTCCAGTGTTTTGCGCAGTACCCAATACCCAGTTGCTGGCATATTAATTGGGGAAACTTGTGTTTGGGCCGGTAATATCACAATATTATGAGATTGAAAACCAACTTTTCATTTTATTAAAGTACAGCTTGGGTCCATATAAGCCATAGTTCTCTGGAAACAGTAAAGGTGGAAAAATAAGTTCTTCAAGGCAGAATTATTTCCTCTGAGACAAAATTATCTCTTCTAAATTATGCAGTAAGGTTATTAGTACACTAGGATCATACATCTTATTATTTTTAAATTCTCTTTATAATTTGATGATTTCATTTTTTCAATTAAAACTTGTTGTCAAATTTTTTTCTAAATTTATTTTAAAGGTTTTAAGAGGGGTTAGATAAGTTGTTAGAGGTTATAGGTTTCAAATTATGCTTTTTAAGCACTTCATAGTGTAGTCAGTTGAAGCATAGTCTAGTTGAGTTCCAATCGAGGGTTGGTTGAAGTTCCGACCTCCAATAGTTGATACCCAATTAGGAGATGTTTCGGCTTATATTTGTTGATGTAATTTCCATTACAGATATACAAATATTCTTATTCGTTGATTGAAGTTTTGACCTCCAATAGTTGAGATCCGATTGGGAGATGTTTCGGCTTATATTCCTATGAATGTAATTTTCATTACAAATATACAAATATTCTTATTCATTGATTTATTCAATGTTGAAATTAGGTCGGCTATTAATGTGGGTATTTTCATTTCCAGAGTAGGATCTACGACCTTTTATGGATGTCAACTAAGTATCATAAGTAAATTGCTCCTAGTTGTTCAATTATTTGACAACTAAAGTCATTCTTTGATAAATGATCACTATCAGTCAGACTCAACAGAGTTTGATCAATCATTTTCTTTATCATTAAGGAGGAGAACATCCTTTGAATAATTAAAATCAAAACAATTGGATGTCTGACTTAGGCCTATAAGACATGACTGATCAATAAAAATACTTCAACACTCCACTTTTATCATGTATTCCAATATCTACTTTCCAAACCATTAAATACTCAATGGATAATGAATCAGTCTAACTAGTTGCTTGATTGATTGACCGCCAAACTTATCTAATGGTTAGTTTGGATTCCAAACCTTATTTAAAAGCTTCAAACATTTTTGTTTTATAGTGCAAAAGTTTTAAATTTTTATGAATGTTATTTAAACATTGGAGAAGTGTTTTTTAGTGCATTTTTTTATTTAAAAAATTGCATATTCATTTAGTATACTATACACTTTAATGCTAGTTTTTTTTTTTTTTTTTTTTTTTTTGTATCATTTGAGTTTAAAATTGTACTACAATTTTGTAAGATCATTTTTTCTATCATTTGAGTTAAGTGTGGGTATTACTTGAAGAAAAAATCTAAATGTAAAATATTATTTAATATTTGCCAAGTGGAGGATATTACTTAGGTAGTTCAAAAGTGAAATATTTCTTGAAAAATTTATAGTGCTCATTGGAGCAGAAAAATCCAATTTTAAAGTTCAAAAGTGTGTATTGAAAGTCTTAGATTAGTAAAACTCTCACTTGATTAGGAACTTGAGTAGGGTAAACATAAATCGAATTACGCAAAATCACTATAAAATCAAGAGTTTCAATTTCTCCTCCTTATGTTTTATATCCTATACTCAATTGATTTCCACTATACATATTACACATTTACACCCAATTGTCTCTTGAATTCATATAATATAAATTTGTAAAAAAAAAAAAAAACCATTATATTATCCACCTCATCTATAGGGCTAACATCCGCTAATAAGAATTTATACCCCGATGGCTTTGTTGTCAAAGTTAGGGATGCGGGATAAATTCACAAGCGAGAATGGATATAAATAAACCATCCCGTCCCCGTCCTATTTATATTTCTAATATAATTTATTTCAATAAAATCATAAAGTAAGGTCTAATATGATGAATCTTCAAATAAGATATCAATGCGTCATTTGTAGCATGATATCGGAATATTTCCACATGGTCCAGAGAAAAATTGGATGGAGGAGTATTTGTATATTTTTCATATTTGGTGGTACTCTTGGGAAGGAATAATTATTCGAATGGGCTGTTACTTATTAGTTATTACATTTTTGGAGCTAGGTTTTTCCTAACGGGAAGTGTATCGAGAGGAAGGGCGCGCGTGAAAACATGGAAGAAGGGGAAATGGTTTGTGAGGCGGCGAGGAAGGGCGACACTGCCAAACTGAGAGCTTTGATAGACTCCGGAGCAGACGTTTCGTTCTTCGATGGTGAAGGCCTTAGCCCACTCATGCACGCGGCCAGGCTCGGCCACGCTGATGCTGTCAAGATTCTGCTCGAAGCTGGTGCTCCCTGGAACGCACTCTCTCCTTCCAATCTCTCTGCCGGCGATTTCGCCATGGATTCCGGCCACCAAGAAGCATTCGAAGTCCTCCTCAACGCCGGTACGCTATGAGCGCATTAAGCTTAAAATCTTGCAATTTATATTCCTATACTTCTCAAGAGTCTTCATTCCAACATTTTCCAATACACAATATTCATCATACTTATGCTTGAAATTGGTAATAATGACTTTTATCCAGAGTGTTTATAAGATCTGACCCGCGAGATACCAAGAAATGAATGCCGTTGTGATGGATTTCTACATATTTTGAATGCCATCTTATAGTTTTTTTGATAAGTAAGCACAGAATATAGTTGATAGCTCTTTTATATTTATGCCTTTGATTAAGCGTAGATAAATCCTTGGAATTGGGTTGCCTTAAGTTTTCTGCCTTCTGGATATTTCATTTTGTGCATTGATTAAACAGGCATTGGATGCCAGCTTTCAATTTTTGCTGCAGTCTCTGAAATCAAGAAAATTTAGAGACGGCGAGTTTTTCCCTTACCACTGCTCTTCCATTCCCAATTTGATGTTTTGTTGATACGAGACTCATTGAGTTCATGTTAATGGAAATGAGAAATAATAATTACTTGAACTTTATTTGTTTTTTCAAGAGGTCCTTTGCATAGATATGCATATAATATCATGATTGGGCCACCTTAGTGGTAGATCTTGTTTAGTTGTTTATACTATGGATTTTGTGTTGTAACAATTTTTCTGCCATAGGTTTTACCATACCTGCTCACTGTGTAACAGTAATAGAAAAAATCAGCTGATAAATATTTCTTACCCTCAATGGAAGAGAAAAAAAAATCATTGTGATTTTCCATGGGCCAAAAAAACTTAGCTAAACCATAGCATGACAGACAAAGGACAGAAGATTCAATGTCTTTAAGTGTGGCTCCGGCCTAGGGGTCTGCCTAAACTTGATTTTGGTCTTCATCTGAATATGTTAACAGCTAATGCTTCATCAGCAAAACCCTTAACACTATTGATTATCAAAAAAAAAAGGAAAAGCAACACTGTATAAGTGGTTGGCTAAAGTTCTAGCCAATAGGTTAAAGAGGGTGGTGGGGACGGTGGTCTCCAAGGGTCAAAATGCTTTTGTGCAAGGAAGGCAAATTCTATATGCTGTTTTGGTGGCTAATGAAGTTTTAGATTCGGTTTTAAAAAACAAGGAAGAGGCAGTGTTGTGTAAGCTGGACATTGAGAAAGCGTATGACCGTTTGGAATGGTCTTTTGTGTTTTCAGTCATGAGTAAGATGGGGTTTGGGGAAAAATGGATTAGATGGATGAAGTGGTGTATCTCCATTGTTAGCTTCTCCGTTTTGGTGAATGGGTCTCCCTCAGGTTTTTTTCAAAGCTTTAGAGGTTTAAGGCAAGGGGATCCTCTCTCTCCGTACCCTTTTGTGTTGGTGATGGAAGCTTTTAGTAGTCTCCTAAGGAGTGCAGTAGTTGGGGGCTTTGTGTCTGCTTGTAAGGCGAGAAGCAGGGGTGGTGAGGAAGTTAATGTGTCACACCTTTTGTTTGCTGATGACACTTTGGTTTTTTGTGGAGCTTCCAAGGTTCAATTGCTGCATTTAAGCTGGATTTTAATGTGGTTTGAAGCCATGTCGGGTTTGAGAATTAATCTTAACAAAAGTGAGCTTATTCTGGTGGGTTGTGTGGATGACGTAGAGGATTTGGCTGCAGCTATTGGTTGTAAGGTTGGAAGTCTTCCAACCACTTATTTGGGGTTGCCTTTAGGTGCGCAATATAGATCGCTAGCTGTTTGGGACGGTGTGGAGGAGAGAATGAGGAAAAAATTGGCTAGATGGAAAAGCCAATACATATCCAAAGGAGGCAGGATTACATTGATTTGGAGTACTCTTGCTAATATGCCCATTTACTTTATGTCCATGCTCTCTATGCCTAGAAAAGTCAGATTGAGGTTAGAGCGAATTCAGAGGGATTTCTTATGAGGAGGTGGGGCTCTTGAGAGGAAGATTCATCTTGTTAGGTGGGAGTTGGGGAGGAGCAAGGGGGATGGAGTTCAAAAGAAGCAAAGGGGGGGGGGATGGTGTGGGGTTGTGGAAAACTCTTAGGAAAGAATGAGAAGTTGTGGAAAAGTAGGCTATTTTTTGTTGTGGGGAATGAGCAAAGGGTAAAATTCTGGAAAGACATTTGGTGTGGGGATAAACCTCTTTGTGTTTCTTTTCCCTCTTTATTTGTATTGGTTGTTCCAAGGATGCTTGGGTTAAGGATGTATGGAAGTGCAATGAGGGTGGGGGAAGTTGGAGCCCGCTGTTTTCTAGACTGTTTAATAATTGGGAGTTGGACGAGATGTGCAGTTTTTTTGTGGCCTTAAATGGGAAGCAAATTCAGCAAGGGGTGGATGATAGGGTGATTTGGAGAGAGACTAATTGTGGGAAGTTTTCAGTTAAGTCTCTCTACAAATCATTAGTATCAGGTCATCCAATCTCCTTCCCTTTGTCGGCTATTTGGAAAGTTTCAATGCAGCCTAGAGTGAGTTTTTTTAGGTGGGAAGCAACGTGGGGGAAGACCCTCACCTTGGATCAGCTTCAAAGGAGAGGTTGGGCTCTAGCGAACAGATGTTACCTTTGTCAAAGGCATGAAGAATCAATTGATCACATTCTTCTCCATTGTGATAAGGCAAGAACTCTTTGGGTGCTGCTTTTCTCTATGTTTGGGGTGCAGTGGCTGCTGCCAGCCACGGTTAAGGAGATGCTTTCGGGGTGGAATGGGACTTTTGTGGGTAAGAAAAGGAAGTGTGTTTGGAAAGCAAGTCCTTTGTGCCTCTTTTGGACGGTTTGGAAGACAAGGAACAAAGTTGCTTTTGAGGAAGAGGAGCTGTCAATTCAAAGACTTAAGTCTTCTTTTGTTTATTTTCTTTGGTCGGAGATGAAGAGGTCTATAAAAGATGGTCCCTCGACCTTAGTTGATTTTGTTGGTTGGGTGGCTTCCCGTTAAGGGTGTGGGTTGGGATGCTCTTCGGGCCTTGGCATTCTGCTAGGGAGCGAGGGGCGTTTTTCTTTTTCTTTTTCTATTCTCTTTCTTGTATTTTTAGCCACTACTTCGGTGGTTTTTTAATACAATCTCTTTATTTATCAAAAAAAAAAAAAAAAAACAACATTGTCAAGTAAGGAGAAGGTTTTTTTTGCTTCTTACCTTTTCACCTATATTGGGCTTTGATTGTATGCTTCTTGTGTACTTGCTACGCCTTCTCTTATGCACTTTTAATACATGCCTTCCTTTTTCCTATAAAAAAAAAATATAGCAATACTATCTACAACACTGCCTATCATACCGTTGTGTATTTTTTGGACGGTTTGGAAGGAGAGGAATAGGCTAGCTTTTAGGGGGGGGGGGGGGTGTTGAGTATCCAGAAATTAAAGAATTTTTTTGTTTGTAATTTATGGAGCTGGGCCAAAGTGTATTTAGGCGAGGAGTCTCTCTGCCTTATTGGCTTTTTGGAGTGGGTAGCATCCACTTAAGGGGAGGTATTTCTTTTTTTTGGTCTTGTAGCTCCTTTTTGAGGCTTTAGTTGCCTTGTATACTCCCTGTATGCTTTGTGGCTTTTAGCCTTTTTCTAATGCATATCTTGTTTACTTATCAAAAATAAAATAAAATGAAATCATTGAATAGCCTAGGCAGTAGTGAGCTGATTTTAACTCTGTTCTCAGGTTCAATTTGAGAACATTCATAAAATGATGTGATACGGAAGCTCTGGTACAGTGCCCCTCCATTATTCAGCTTCTCTGGATTGTAGAATTGTCATAAAAGTAACATTTTTGCTGCTAGTTTATTTATGTGTTTCCTCTATATCAATACACTGATAAATAGAATTAATAGATGGTCAATGCATCGTCACAAGCACAACTCATGCCTGTTGCATGTCTGGATATCATACAGTTCACAAAAAATGGGATTTCTATCTCCTTAAATTTATGAATGGATTTCTTTTCTTGAATAGGGATTCAAGCTGAATTGATCCTAGGAACAATCACAAGGAAAGCAAATAAAAATGGTGATTCTGATGAGGATTACTTGGGAGATAGGATTACTTTTAGTGAGGATAAACTGATGGATTCCAATAGCAAGGCTATCATGATGGCTTGGGAGAAACCATTGATGGAGGCTCATGCAAAAGCTGTTTGCTCAGGTGGTGGTCACATATTGAACATTGGATTTGGAATGGGTCTTGTGGATACAGCTATTCAGCAGTATAAGCCTGCTACACACACCATCATTGAGGCTCATCCTGAAGTTTACAATCGTATGCTTCATACTGGTTGGGGTGAGAAGGACAATGTGAAGATAATATTTGGTCGGTGGCAAGATGTTCTTCCACAACTCGAATCCTACGATGGTAACTCAATATTCAGCTGTTCTCCAATCCACATTCAATATGTCTCATGGTGCTTTTATTTATTATTATTATATAAAGATATTTTATGTCTATTTTCTATTTTCTGTTTATTTTCCTTTTCTTTAAAGTTCACACCTTAGGATGTCATTGTGAGGGTTCACTTTTAGCCTCATCTTAGGGCATGTTTGGTACGTTAGAATGGGGAATGAGAATGAATATTTTGTTTCCATTCCTATTCTTCCTCAAATAAGAATGAATTTAGTAATTCCAATTCTTGTGTTTGGATGCATATATGAATGTAAGGTTGGAAAGATAATTTGTTTCTATTTCAATGTCGAGTAAAAATGAGAATGAAAATGAGTAATAAATGTATGCATATAATGAAAAATTAAGAATAAGGGACTAATGATAAGCGATAAAGTGTTTTCCCTCTAATAAGATAATCAAGTGTTCCCCCTTAAAGTACAAGAGCTATAGATAGATTAATATCCAAAATTTTATAATATTTATAAAATATATAAAATCATATAAATAATATTAAAAATTATGAATTTTGAATTATTATTATTTATTTTTAACAAAATAAATCAATTAATGTTGATATCTATATTTTTATAATATTTATAAAAAGTTATAATTTATGATTTTATTATATTATTAATATCTATGTTACAAAGCTTTTGACACTTTTTTGTATGATAATACCGTACATTGATTGTTTGCTGCCTGTCTTTCCTTCGCTAACACTAAGTCATATTTTAGCACCCATGAATTGTTCCTCTGTAAATGCCTGTAACATGCAGTACAGTTGGTAGCCTGATCATCTTTTTCTTTGATGAGTATAGGCTGATTATCATCTATACAAAATGTAATCACGTTTGAATCTTCCTTATTCACCAACTAAGTACCTCAAGTCATCAGCTGATTTGTTTGGTTTGCACTATTTCTTAATGCCATGCATTGGTTGCCTGTCCTTTTTGTTGGCAGCATGTATAACTGTTGGTCGGTAAACCTATTTCCTCTGTAGATAGGAATTAGGTAGGCATTTGGTACTGAAGAAAAACTAGATTTAGAGAATGGTTAGAGAAAACTCCACATACATGTTCATAAGAAAAGCGGTGCCTCATTAAAAGAAAATCCTATTGCATTCCAAAACAAAAAAAAATTGGTCCCTACGTTTCTGTCTCAACCACTACTACATTATGAATTGTTGCAATAGCATACATATGTATGCTATACCGGTTGTTTACTCCATTTCCTACTATCAATTCAGTATGCCCAAGATTTCCATGGGCAAAGCACAGGGCACTTGAATGAATTAATTAGACATGTAGTGCAAATTGTTCTTTTCTGCTTATAAAGTAAATTGATTTTACTTCTCAATTCTTTGATGTGTTGGTCGAATCCGGTCAGGTATTTTTTTTGACACCTATGGAGAGTACTATGAAGATCTTAGAGAGTTTCACCAGCATCTTCCTACATTGTTGAAGCCTGGAGGGATATATTCATTCTTCAATGGCCTCTGTGGAGGTAATGCATTCTTTCATGTTGTTTATTGTCATCTAGTCTCTCTGGAACTTGAGAATTTGGGCTACTCAACACAGTTAATTCCCTTGCCTGTTAAGGATTGTTTGGGAGAAGAAGTTTGGGAGGGTGTCAAACACAAATATTGGAAACTAGATACCTATTACCTCCCTGTTTGTCAGTCTTTACAGGATTCTGAATGATGTAGAATTTGCTTTGTTTCTTTAATTATCTTTTTGTTTTAAATCTCCAAAGTGCTCAAAATAGAAACTGGAAGTCTATTCTAGTGATTCTATAATCCTCCATTTTGTAAGCATAGATGGTTTGGAAACTATAACAAATAATTCTTATAAATTCTCTGGCATATTATTTGCTTTCTGCATGTGGTTTTGTGTATCTCCTATATGCTCAAGTTGTGCCCCGGTTTTTGTTGGGTGTGTATTTGTACACTTACTCTTAATTTTCCTTCCCCTGCCCCACAAAATAAAAAAAAATAAAATAAAATAAAATAAAATAAAATAAAATAAAGGAAAAAGAAAGAAAGCAAGAAAGAAAAAGGCTTTTGATTTTGCGGTATACAGCAAAATACACCTTTTGGCATAACTTAGAATTTATTGTGTATGTTCTATATTGATGCTTGATACCTGATGACTTGTGAAAATGAGATTTCCATTAAAGATAAGTGTACCTCTGATAATCCATGAAAGTGAGGTTTCCATATATGATTTGTGAATATATTATAATATGGAAAATGATCTCCTCTTCGATGTCTTGTTCAAAGGCATAGGGAATAGGTGTTCAACTTAGAAGCCTTTTCCAACCTCTTAAGATGGCTCTTGATCTTTTCCTTGAAAAAGGTCAGCCATGTAATTTCTTGAAACTATCAAACTGGTGCATAATCTCTGGGCTCAGGGGAAGTATTAATAAGAACTCAAATTGCCTTTTGGTGGTTGAAATACATTTGGGGTGAAATTATCTGGAAGGCAGGATGTTGGCAATCATAGATTATGAGGAGAGCCCACAAACTCTCTACATAATAGCCATCTCTTTATCTTACTGTGCTTCAGTTTCAAGTTTCTTAGATTTCCCCACTCCATTTCCTATAAAAACGATTTGTACACTCCCATTTCTTATCAAAAAGGATTTGCATACTTCCATTTCCTATCAAAAATGATTTGCACACTCCCATCATATTGAGGGGGGCTCTGTTCTGTGAACAATATTAATCTTTTTTAATACTATTCTGTTTTATGCAATATACTCTGCACAGAGGGATAAGGAAGAAGGGAAGGGAGCAGGTAGCTTTTGGTGCCTTTGATTCGAGGGCATGTCCTTTTTATCTAGTATGAAAAGAAATGAAGTTATAAATGGATGTCTGTTTGTAGATTTTTGGAGACCAACCTGGCTTGAATAGAAAAATTCTTATAGTGCCTTGAGTATTATTATGGGAATAGGAATTCTAAATGGCTTCTATAAGAAGACTTTCATTTGATTTCACATGCCCCTTGTTTCTCCTTGTACATCTACAGAATATCATTAGTAAACTTGAACACTAGACCCCTCACAACCTCATCCCAACCCACCCTTTTTATCACCTGAATTTCACATTAACATCCATGGATATTAGTTTGCAAATATACTGCATGATTCCAGTAGGGAAGAAAAAAGTACCAGGAGTACATTCAAGGGGCCCCCTTGTTCAATTAGTCGGGACTTCCTTGAAAAAAAAAAAGGAGGATGTTTCCAATCATTAGCTGAAAAAGGATCTGAAAACACCCCGGAAACTAAAGTTGTTGTACTTGTAATAATTCCAAGAACTTGGTTACCTATGGACTGGCCTTCTCAAAGTCAAATTTCATTTTCCCTGGTAGCAATTAGTTGTGATACCTGTGGACAAGTGGCAGCCCTGATTTCATCCGTGGTTTGCTGCAATTGAATAATTCAGTGGAAGAAGCAAAAAGGTTGCAGACAGGAAATTTCTTTGTCCTTGATGTGATCATATGGATGCTATGCGCCCAAGAATTGCCTTTTGCATTATTGGGGTGGCAGAACATAAACGATGCGTATTAGTTCAAGAACATAAAGATAATCAAATCCATATACATCGAGACACAAAGTTTTAAATATGGTGCAACCAATTGTGACTACATACACTGATAAGAGAAAATCAACCTGTTGTACCATTGAAAACATTGTAAGGGAAAGAAAATACAAATAAATAGAGAGACCCTGAACCTAAAACAGTCTCAGGTCCTACACTCCTGGCATCTACACCCTAAACCTGAGTCTTGAAACCTCCCATGCTTTCTTGTTTTGCAGGTGTCCCATAATCTCAATCACATTTCTGTAAACCCAGTGGAAACTTATTTCCATAAGGAAATGATGCAGGATAGTTAAATTTCTAGGCCTTGAGAATTTTCCTTCAGTTGTAGGATGGGGTGACTGGATTAGGGATTGCTGAACTTGAAGAAAAATAAATGCTAGGCAATCACATTTATGTCTGTAGACAATCATGCTTCTGTTTTGTTATCTTAGTAAATCGCACTTGGTTGTAAGGCAATCATACCTTCAAACTAAGCTTAGTAGCAGTTGAAAACTCTTAATAGATTCTAATACTTTTACATTAGTTTAGACTAATTGAACTTCTTTTCCTAATAAGAATAAAACTTTCTTTCCTAATATGAAGAAGGATTCTAACTAGAAGCTAAAAGAATATGAATTAACAATAAATAAATAGATAAATAAATTATTAAGATCAATCCTCATGTCAGTAGTATGGAAATTACAAATTACTCTTACTGAAATAAACATATGCTAAGACCTAAATTAATTATTTAAGGTCCCAAGAGAACTTAGATCCTCATTTGGGTCATAAATTAAGGTTTGGGAATTGAAGCTAGTCCTTCATCTTCTCTTGTAACTTTTAAGTGCATTGTTTCCCAAAACATTTATAAAGGAAAAGACCCCTATACAATATGCTCTATAAAAAGGATTCTCATGAAATTAGTAATTAAATTAAATTAGAAATTTGACACTTTCTAATATGTATTAGTTCAATATAATGAACCATAGGGATGAGAAGAGCATAGCAATATCATATTAAAATGAAGAGAAGTAAAGTTAATACAACTTACAAATTGATTCTATATTGGCATGCCAATCACTTACATGGTTCACTGTACAATTTTCTTTTTTGGTGCACTTATTTTCTTACGTGGTGGTTCACAGAGCAGGACAATTGCTACAACTGGCTCTGTACAACGTACATATAGAAAACAACATACATATAGAACACAGTTAATTATAAGATAAAGAGATGCTATCTGCACTTTGCAGGCAAATATTTCTAGAATCATGTCCAACTGAAAGCCACTGGACTACCAACAATGTGTTTTCCATCTGACCATTCAAGATGTGCAAAACTGGTCATACCAGATGGCATAGAACTAGCTGTAAATGTCACAGTGTAGCTCTTCTTTTCATTTGGTTCACTAAAAGTCAGTGATTCTGGCTCAACAGAGATCTTCACTGATGAAATCTGTGAAGACACTGAGACCTTATATGTGGCTGGGGTGCCCACATTAGTCAGAGTCCTTGTATACTTAACAACTGTTAATTCACCACTACCACCTCCTTTGCCTGAGGCCGTCTGCAGAGGAACTGCAAAGGATGGGTAATTAAGATCTTCCACACTGTATTTCTTGTTCATATCACAGGTGAAGTCTCTGTTTGTGAACCGCTTGATCTCATCTTGCCTGTAGTCTAAGGCACAAAAGAAACTTAGATAGTCATCAACAGTAGCATCATAGACGAGGCCGGGGTCCAGAGCTGATACTGGATTTACATGTCCAGCACCATAATCAAATGGAGTTGCTGGGCTTCCAGTTGCAACATCCTGTATTGTTTCACCACCCTTGTATGTGTGGTAAGCTGTGGTCATGAGAGCAGACTTAATTGCTGCAGGGCTCCATTCTGGGTGAGCTGCCTTGAGTAGTGCTGCTAGCCCACTTACATGGGGGCAGGACATGGATGTACCTGAAATGATGTTGAAGCTCACCTTCCTGGTGTCAACCTGTAAACCAGTTGGTCCCACTGCACCAGTCCATCCTGCTAGGATGTTGACTCCTGGTGCTATTATGTCAGGTTTGAGTATTTCAGGAGTGACAGGGTTTGGCCCTCTGGAACTAAACGATGCTACGACAGGTGATGGTTGGACACCCACCTGCGTTCCCCCAGGGGCGATTGTGGCCATTGGATTAGGGTCAGAGGAGATATAGCTCTTTATGGAATCACCAGCTTTCTGGCCCACAGCTGCTGTGGGCAAGAAATGTGCATCTGCGACCAGCTCTTCTCCATATAAATCCGTGTTCGTCAAAATCATCCCTACTCCACCTGCTTCTTTTACCACAACACCCTTTTGTACTCGGGCATTTGACCCTCGATCACATAGAACAATTTTTCCCGCAACTTTTCCAGGAATCAAATTGTCAGGAATGCATAGATTACCATTTGGCGAGGAACTTGCGTTTCCAGCATAGACAAGCGGTATTAGGGAATCAGATAATGGCTTTCCATTGTAAAGTGACACACCAGAGAATTTCTTTCCATCCCCTAGCATAACAAATGCTGGGAAGTCACGGTCCAGAGTTCCCGCACCCACCGTGGTTATCCATGGTGCAACATTGGACAAGGAGCTAGGAGCAGGGCCACCATTTCCAGCTGAGCAAGATACGAGGATTCCTTGTTCCATAGCCCTGAAAGCCCCAATGGCAACACTGTCTTTAGTGTAATCAGACAATCCCCCACCAATGGACATGGATAGAACATCAACACCATCTTGCACAGCCTTGTCCATTGCAGCTACAATGTCAGAGCCATAACATCCACCAAGCCAGCAAACCTTGTATGCAGCAACTCTGGCATGTGTTGCCATTCCACGGGCTGTGCCAGCAGCGAAACCGAAGAGGTTAGCTCCTTCAACTGCTGATCCAACTGCAGTAGTTGAGGTGTGACTTCCATGACCGTCATCATCTCTTGGTGATCTTGACTCTATTGTTTCGTTAACTGGTCCAAATGCGACTTCATACCCTCTTGAGAAGAACCTTGCCCCAATTAGTTTTCGATTGCAGCTTGATAACTGGAAGGTCTTGCCTGTCTCACATTCGCCTTTCCAGCTACTTGGGACGGGACCCAGCCCAGTGTCGTCAAAGCTTTTTAGCTCAGGCCAGACACCCGTGTCTAATACTCCCACAATCACCTCGCTGGCTGAGTCAGCTTGCGGGAGAAGTGCAACGCTTTTTCCAAGTCCAAGGAACTCTGGCGTCCGGGTTGTATGAAGCTCATATCTGGCTTCAGGTAAGACGGAGAGAATTCCCAGTTGCCCCCGTAGCAACTCAGCTTCCTCCGTCGTCAACCTTGTGGAGAAACCGTGGACTACATTGTTGTAGGTGTAAAGCATATCAGCCGAGCTTGATGCCGTCTTTAGAGAAGAGTCGTACCATTGGAAGTGATCATCGAAAGTTGCTGGCATGTTAGACTTGTCCATGTGAACGATGTAAGTGTTCTTTTGTTGGTGCTTGATCTCTTCTGCTACAACAAGTGCGAAATGGAAACTCACGAGTACAACTATTGATAACCTCCATGTCTTCATATTCCGTGTGTCTCTGCAAACTGGGGATGAAGAGAAGGGAATTGAATGGGCCTCTTTGGGTGATATTTCTGTTTTAAAGCTGTAGGGAATGAACAAGAACCTCACATACCAGAATGATAGGCTTTCTTGGCTACTAGCTAAGCTGGTTTGTTTTCTATCTTCACAGCTGATTGCTGAGGTAGGTCATTCCCCCACGGTTGCATATATATAACATTATAGATACAGATAGGACTTAGGAAGATGATACGGAATTATGATTTATGGATTTTAAGGTTCATTTTGCCCTCACACAAAGAAACATTGATTTTCATTCAATTGTAGTAAAAATGTAATAGCTAAGAATAAAAGGATGAAAGTTGTGCATACAGTATTCTGATACCGTGATTTTTCTATTGAAAGAGTTGAGACTTAGGTGGCGTTTGTTTTTTTGGCTTTTTGTTAAAAGCAATTTGTTTTTAGAATTTAAGTTGTTTGTTTTTTTATTTTTTCATAACTTATTATAAACTTTTTATCAAAAAGAAAAAACTAAAATATATAGCTTTTTCTAAATAGAAAAAATAACATATGGATTTTTCTTTACTTTTTAATACTTAATAGAAATAAAATATTATAAAAACAAACAACCTAATATTTAACACTATTAAGTATTAAGGTATTATTTAAAATTAAATAAAAAAACAAACATCACCTTATTCTTTATTTTAATATGTATAGATTTTCTTCTTTTCCTTTTTCATAGGTGAGTAATGCTTAATGGTAGTTGCATAGAAAGGTAAGCTCCCCCATTAAAATTAGAAATCTTCTTTATAAAAATAGAACATATTATATAATAAAAAGTAGAATTTATATTCCATTTTTAAAAATCTTTGAGAAAATTTTCTTATATATATATATATTTTTTTAAAAAAAAAATTTAAAAACAGAAAAGAAAATGTCTCTGAGCTTGTTTATTCCTAAAAGGCCCACTAATAAGCAGATA
Organism: Vitis riparia; assembly: GCF_004353265.1. Classification (NCBI taxonomy): domain Eukaryota; kingdom Viridiplantae; phylum Streptophyta; class Magnoliopsida; order Vitales; family Vitaceae; genus Vitis; species Vitis riparia. The sequence continues at coordinate 7,875,588 of NC_048448.1, read as the reverse complement.
GGAATAGAGTAGATGAAACTCTCAACTGGTGAGCTGTTGGCAAGAACCACCCAGATCTACCTCTGTCAATATACTTCACCCTTTACCCTTGGGTTAAACATCCTCTCAGAAAAATTCATCCCACTATCCAATATTAACATGACAAAAAAGAAAAAAAGAAAAAAAAGTGCTTTGCTTTTGCATGGGTCTCATTTCTGTTTACTTAATTAATCAATAGTTAAAATAATTTTGCATTCATCCAATCATTATTAGATTCTTTTTTCTTTGAATTATTATCAATCTTTTCAAACCAGCTTGACAAATGTAAGTACTTAAATGTTGTATTAATACAAAATGCCTCAATATTGTACCATTCTAATCACCCACAGACAGGTTTTTTGAAGGACCACTAATGGAAGTGACCCTCGACCCACTCATGCCTTCTATGGTAATTTCAGAGAATAAAAGTGATTAGAACTTTATAAGGACGAGACATGTTGATTGATTACAGAATTATTAAATTGTTTGAAAGGCTTAATCAGTAGAGAGACTGATATGTTCATTTCTCCCACTCTGATTAGGTGTCTTGTCACAATTAGCTGGAATGGCCCTACCACTATTAATTGTGACTTTGGACTCAACCTCTATGTTTTCTAGGCTATTGATAGACCTATTGGTTCCCTGTTGATTCAAGAGCCCTAGAACCTAGTCTGAGGTACTCTTATTGTATATATTCAAGAATCCATAGATGAGTTTGCCCCAAGCTAACATGTATGAAAATATGGTAATAATTGTTGGTGCAGAGAAAGCGACTGTACGAGTGAGATACAATGATAAAAATAATAATTTTTTTAAAAAATAATAATAAATTATAAAAGAGCTGGCCTAAGGTCCCCAACCCTAATAATTCGATTAATAAATGAAACAAAGTGACGTGCGGACTACATACTCTTGGCAATATTTCATTATCATGTTGGTTTTTCATCAATTCAACAATATTATCAATTCAAGTTTGCAAAAAAATTTAAAATAATGATAAAAATGGCTGGTTATGGTTTAAGAATTCATGGCGATTAGGGAGGCAATTCAATTGAGAATAAAGGGTGGTGGGCACTCTACGTGATTTGATCGTAAATGTCTGTTTCGCCCACATCTCCATCACCTCGCTCATATTTCTATCGTCTCAATTAATGTTTACGTTCTTTTTATTTAACTCTATTACCAATCAATAGATTTTTTTATTCTTGAACTAACCTCATCATAAGATGCTGTGGTGGGGGTATTTAGATGCAATTTCTTGTGTCTTTATCATAAATGGAAATTAATTCACAAACAAAATGATGTAGTTTCACGTTATTTAAATAGGGTCAAAGGAGATGAATCTTCTTACCATAAGAAGAATTTGAATAACACCATAGATTTGAATCCAATTCACATCCAATACATCTTTTCATAAAAAAAGTATTGAAAAGTTGTTAGTTTGAATATGATTTTTCCCCCTCACCTTTGGCTTAATCTTATTACCCATGTAATTTGAGTGTCGACTACAATGACTCCTCAAACAAAATTTTAATAAAGTAGTGAATAGAGTGGTTGGAAGGTCATTTTCCAATCCAACTTTGTTATGAAAATAATTTGAGCAAAGTCCCAAAAGTCGTAGCTCGTTGGATTGCTTAGATTCTGCAAATGTGCGTCTTCCAAGTATTATTGGAATCGACAGCCACCAAATTTGGGCTCCTAGCCATTATTGAGGCATTTACGTCTCGTGCTTTGTTATTCCTTATCTGATGTTGTGGCCAATATATAAGAATAAGCATACCCCATGTGCATCGTCTTTGGTGGCCCCGACCACATCGCAACCAACCCAAACACAGTTCACACTTCACACAAATTTAGGGTATGTTTGGATTGCTGGAATATTGGTGGGACAGGGGGAAAATAAAAAGGAAAAGATAAAATTGTTCACAAAAATCAAACTGAATAGGAAATCTTTCAGCCATATACTGTGCGCAAGTTCTGAAAATTTCCATCACGTCACTGGGCCAAATAGCTCAAGGATCTGTATCTGCCGAAGCTTTTACTGTTTCCATCACGTAAGCAACAGGAAACAATAATCATTACATTCAGTGGAAATTGTTTCCGAACAAACGTAGCAATGCCATCCCCAAAATGGGAACGAAGGACGAAGATTCAATGTGGTGATGATTTTAGACATTTTTATAATTTCTTTATTACTTCTTTCCTGGACATTTTCCAGAGCTCTGGCCTTAGCTGTGCCCATTTTGTTGGGAGATGTCTCAAATTTTTAATTAGAGTATATATATATATTTATAAAGAATATCATATAAAATATTTTTATATTTTTTAAGTTGACACGTGAGTGAAATTAGATTCTTTTAATAAGAAAATTTGGCAAAAATGTTTTTACAAATATTCTAAATCATAATTAATAAATGAAAAAATAAGAAGAAAAATAAACTCACGAGATTATTTATGGTGCTAAGAGATGTAATGAACAATGTAAGACACCAATGGTATAAAAGGGATCACCTAAGGTAAATATAAATGAATAAAAATTGATTATTTTGAAACCCATGATTTATATTGGTTTTTGTCCTTTATAGTATTCTCTATCATATAATAAAATATTCTTTTTCGTCTACGAAGGTATGCATGATCGATCCAATCATGATAAATTCTCATATACCTTTATTAGAGTCTAGTTGAAGATGTTTAGAAAAATTTTGAAAGAGGATTATAAAATGAATTTTAATTTAGGGCGAACTCAAATTTTCTCTTACTAATGATACAAGAAGCAAGAGAATATTTTTTAATAATGCACAAAAGGAACAATGACATATGAGGAGAATGATGTGCGTAAAGGAACTGCAAATTATAGAGAGGTGAAAGATTTATTTAATGAAATTTGATTATGGTAAAGATAGTTGAGAGATTGTTGAGAGATGTCTTAAATCTCAATTTGAAATATATTTTTTTTTGTAAAATAAATATTGTATAGAATATTTCCTAAGTTATATGTGATTGGAATTAGATTCCTTCTATAATAAGGAAAGTTAATAAATATATCAAATATCTCTATAAGTATTTTAAATTATGAGAGAAAAAAGTTGTGAAAAAAATACGAGTTTGTAAGGACTAGAAGTGGTGTGCATAAAGCATAAAGATGTAAGGAAGAGTGAGAGATAGTCAATGGAACAAAATGGTTTATCAGCTCATAGTTAGGACGAAGATACAAAGAATGAGAGAAATGAGATGTTTTGAAATCCAATAGATATATCAATCAACCCAATAGATGTATCAACTTCTCCCTAGCATTCTTTACATATAATGAAATATTTTCTCTAATCCTTGGAGGTTCACAACACATTTTTGTGTTTTGTAGGAGTAGGAGCTTCAACTCCATGTCAGTCCTTTTAGGGTTAGCGCATGTTCAAATGCATTTTTCTTTAAGTTGCACCTGCCCAATTAAAGCCCCGCAACCACGACAAGTTTTGGGCCAAAATAGGCCTCCTATATGAAAAAGAAAAAAAAAATCCTACAAATCAATATTCAAAATAACCTTTTACTTACGGGATTAATTTTTTTTTTTTAATCAGAAGTTTCACTCCAACTTTTTACACTTTTTTATTTCACACTTTAGCATGTTTTGTATAATTTTGTTTTATTTATTTATATAACTTTATTATTTTAAGAGAATTAATTTATTGATAAATAAATTAATAATTTATTAGTATTTAAAAAAAATTATCTTTATTGAAGACTCTTAAGTTTCCATATATAATTTTTTCTTAAATTCTATGCGGCATCATCCTGCATGGCAATAAAAGAACTATTTTGAATAAAAGAGATTTTTTGTAGAGCTATTTTGGCCCAAAACCCATGAGAGTACTTGGGCTTCTAAGTTGCTGAGAACACTCGAGTGATCGAGTCAACTCACTATCATCACTGATTGAGCTATTATATCCAATCTCCAAACCAAACTGAGTTCCCAGCAAGAAACTAGCAAACCAAACTGAGTTGCTAGAAATTAAAGAAACCATGCAAAGAATGTGACTCATGGAATACTAACTTCATCTCTCCTACAATCTTCGACACCCATCTACCAACACCAACTTCATGCCCGATCATGCAAATCGTCCTCACCACCAGAACCACCTCACACGCCTCAGTTCATCATGTATATTCTCTCCAGCCATCATCCCCACGCACTATCTGCTCCACAATCCCTACAAGCCCTATCCCTAACCCTAAAAAGAACAACTCTTATGTATATATACCTTCACAGGACCACCACCCACAACCGCCCAACATTATCTTTCTAACGTTTTTTGCTTTCATGAGCTCCAAAGTACGTGGTCCATCTAAACTCTAAGCTTTCTTCTTAGCCGCCCTTTTCAACTCCTACATCCCAATTCCTAGGAGGGAGGAGGGCCATATACAAGACAGTAGGGAATAATAAGGTGGCAAGCACTAACCTTCCAATTTTCATATTCTTTTTTCCTCTTTGGGCAATATAAGTAGGAGGTGTGCTCTTGGCCAGAGTGCAACAGCATTTGGTGTGAGAGGAAACCATGGGAAAAGATAATGTGGTTGCCTGGACTCTCATTTTCTTATGCCTGGGCCTGTTTTGTTATGTAGTTGTTGAAGCTAAAAGGGAGGGGAGGTTTTTGAGTGATGGAAGTCATGGTCTGGGCAATGGGTACCAAAATAAGTATCAGGAAGAGGCTGGATATGGTGGCATTGGGGCCGGTGCTTATGGAGGAGGCTCTGGAGGTGGTGGTGGAGGTGGTTCTGGTTCTGGCTCTGGCTATGGTGGTGTTGGGAGTGGATATGGATCAGGTTCGGGTGGTGGTTCAGGTTTTGGCTCTGGGGGCATGAATGGAGGAGAAGGGGGAGGAAATGGTGGTGGCTATGGACAAGGAAATGGTGGTGGTGGTGGTGGTAATTATGGGTCAGGTGATGGCACTGGCGGTGGTTATGGTAGTGGAGGTGGTGGTGGCTCTGGAGGGGGAGGTGGCTCTGGCTATGGCCCTGGTACGGGCCAAGGTGGTGGATATGGTTCAGGTGGTGGAAATGGAGGTGGATTTGGCAGCGGATGGAATGGTGGAGGCTACGGTTCTGGTGGTGGAGGGGGTGGTGGCTCTGGTTCTGGGTCTGGTTGGGATGGTAATGGTAGACATGGATATGGCTCAGGGTCAGGGTCAGGGTATGGTAGTGGTATGGGTGGAGGGTCAGGTGGTGGGGGCGGTGGAGGGTCAGGTGGTGGGGGCGGCGGAGGTTCAGGAGGTGGTGGTGAAGCACATGGTGGTCATGAGGGAGGTTATGGTTCTGGTTCTGGTTCTGGTTCTGGGTCTGGGGAGGGTCATGGAGGCAGCTCCTACGCAGCTCCAGGCAAAAATTACTGATTGTTTCTTGTGTTTGGTAGAGAATATTAGAATATTACTAATTAAGTTGTAGAATAAGGATGATTTCTCCAATTAGTTTATAATATCTAATTTTACTATAGCTGCCCGCTATCCAACTCTCAGATTTTGACTGGACCCAGAAACAAGCAAAATGGCTTCTCTGCTTATGCAACAATTCCAGATGGTGCCATACTTCAAATGCAAATATAAAGTAATAGTAAATCTAATTAAATATAAAATATGAATATAGCACGATACCAAATCTTGTGTAGTCTGATAATGCTAAAGATAGACAGCAACACACAGGCATCAATGATGACTTCAATTCTAACTCACAGCAAACCAATGTCCATCTGGACTGAGCAATTTTTTAGAGAATTTTGAGAGGTAAAAAGGAAAAAGGGAACTTAGAAAGCCCTTTAACCACCATACATTGACCATTACCAGCCAAGAGGCAAACCCAATTCTAATACAATTTTATTTTTTAATCTTTGGTTCAAAACCCAAACTATACTGTTGGGCGACTGCTCCAACTCAACTCCTCTTTACACATGATGTCACAGAACTCTCTCTCTCTCTCTCTCTCTCTCTCTCTCTCTCTCTACACTCAAGGTTTAATCTCCATCAGGCAGCCAATCAGATGGCTTGGGCCAAGAAATGTTAAACCATCAGAGCAACAAAGATAACAAGCTTAACATACATATATATAGCACAACTTGATAATAAGGAAAACAGTAGTTTCGCATTTTAACAAGATTCAGATTTCAGATTGTTTGAGTAATGAACCTGATTCACTTCCAGCTCTACTAAAAGCAAGATGCTACTATATCTCCATTTTAGTTGCAAAGAAATCCAATCATATCGCTTTTCTTGAACAAACAACAAAAGAAACATCAATCCAACCAAAACCCTTCAATGTGCTAGCAGAGCACTACCATCCTGCTCACCATCACCACAATTTCAACTGCAAAGGGCAGTCATAATTGCATGAAATGAGTTTTAAACCGTCAATAATTTTACCCACAGTTGGATGCATGGCAACTCCATTTGGACATTCTTTGGTACATCTTTCAGAAATCCCATAATGTAATTTCAGATAGAAGAAGGAAAGACAGGCAACAAAAAAAGGAAAAGCAGCGAATGACTGGCAGAGACATGGATCACAGAGAAAATCAACAGTAACAAGTAAATATCAATTATTTGCCTCCAACATCATAGCACAAGAATAATGAATCTTGGGAAGCAAAGAGGCTTCATATACACACATAAATATATATATCTCTATGCACAAAAACATATAATGATTATAAACACATGGTATCACAGATAGGATTATGATTAATTGGCACAGTATAAACAGCACAAGAACCACCGATACACACCTATACTTGGTAATAGGAATTAGTCCTTATTCTGCTCCAGTGACAAAGTAGAATCCCCCTTGTGATGGTGGAGATAGAGTACAAGGTAATGTTTGTCATTCTTTCTCCTGAAAAAATTTCACACCAAACCAAGTTATGTATAGTTTAATGCGGTTTAGATGATTTGACTACTTCAACCATAATCAATCAACAAAGCAAAATAAAAAATGGGTAATAATAAGAGTGGAAAGCCATGATGTAATGTAGAGCATTTGGTGGACACAATCCAGAAGTTGCTGATCTTTACAAAATGGATACGACTTCTGGATAAGAAGTTAGTAAAATGATTGAAATATCAGCTCTAGTGAGAGTGAATGAGTCAGAACTTTGGACCCATTGGAGTTTCTCTGAGTCTTATTGAAAGCAACCTTCTTTATCAACAACTAATCAGATAATTAATTTTCCAGAATTTTCCTTATTCAGTTTCTTATTAAGAATATACAAATGACAAATTGTTCTGCTGCAAATAAAACAGAAACTTGAGTTGCTATTACAGGCATTTTTTTTCTTTGAAAATACTGCCAAGTGATGTTTTAACATATAAAAAATCTCTCTAGTAGCATAGCTTGTAAGCTCAAATTATTATTTAAAATTTTCGAACATGTGAGATATTTCCCAATAAAGCCACATTCTTACTTGATTGTCCAACCCCTAGCCACTTTAGCCCAGCCTCAGGTATTTGCTCTAACTGTTTGATTGACATACATTTCTTTTCCACACCCATTATAGATTGAATAGCATACAAAATATTGAGATTGTTAAGAATGTACAGAACAAAACCATAGTTCATTTAATTTGGACATTTTCAAAGAATAAACAACTTTATGACAGATCAATCAGAAGGTGGAAGTAAAACAGCTGATAATGATGGTAAATTGAAAATGGTTTGTTATCCATAGTTCTTCTGTTTTATAAAAGTTGGTAGCCACACATATATCACCTCCAACTAAACAAACTGGAGTGCACACCTCCAAATTGAGGTGACTCATTCACAACATTCCTCCTGATAGCTGCTGTTTTGCTCATCGCACTATCCATTAACAAAGATTAGTTAAGAGTTCTGATCTAAAGATTTCAAAACATGACTTGTGAGAAAGGCTTCAATCAAGAAAATAAAAGGGAAAAGAACATATTTGTATCAATATACACAATCATCGTATGAAGTAAAAAAGAAATTACCCAGAGAAATTCTGAATTATACAGAAGCTTTACAAAATAGATTTGAGCATGAGTATTGCATATATATAATAATAGTCCTAGGCCTTCATTTTCTTTACTCAAACTTAAATCAGGGTAGATATTTCTTGCCCCAAAAAAACAAACTTATGATGCTTACTAAAATTCCCCACAGAAACTCTTACACATGACTACCCTTGAGGAAAAGAAAGTACTAGGGAAAGAGAGTGCAAGATGAATGAATTTATAATCATACCGTGCTCACAGAGTTTGAACCCTCAGTCAAATCAATTCCCAAAGTACCAGACTTCAGTTCTGGTTTCCTGCAGGGAAAAAAATGGTCAGGAGGAACAACAATGTAATGAACTATAATAAACATGGGGAATCCAAATTGATCACTGTAGGTTAATCTTAGGTGAATAAACAAGACTCTTTAACCTACGTTTCATTTGTTGAACTTATTTGATCATGCAGCAATGAGCTTTGATTAGGATCCAGTATATCATGTATTCCGCCTTCTGAGGACTCTGGTTTGTCATCTCCCTGTAAAAAAAGAAACATTCAAGCAACATGAGGCAGCATTCTCCATGGCATAAGTTACCAGAAGTACGATATGCTTCCTCAACAGCAAAAGACTTACAGCAGAACTGGCTTCCATCCACCCAGGAACTCTATCTGAAAGAAGAGCAATATACTGCTCCATGGCCACCTCCCTACTCATGTTCCCCATCCTTTGCCAAGCATTCCTTGCACAACGTAATCAGTGCCCTCCATCACTCAAAGATAGCAGCTCTGAACCCTGTTATTGTAGCTAGCAATCAAACTATACCGTGAAATCTGGTATAGGGCTGGACCAAAGGTTCTCCGCACATTCAGTCCATCTAAGTTTTACAATTTTTTTTAAGGGGGGGTGGGGGTAAGGTAATTCTAAGTGGGGTAGAGATGATCATTTATTGTTGCATAGATCTTTTAATTTCTTGTTCAGCTAAATGGGTACCAGCTACCTCTGATCAGTTCAAAAAACAGAGAGGTCGAAACTCCAGAGATGATGAAAAAAATGTAAACACAACATAAAGACCACAGAAAGCCAAAAGTATCATTTCAACTGCACCATTGAAGGTTGTAAGGACATGGTATAGTTTAGAATAACAAATAACACAATGGTTTTTTATTTTTCATAGGTAATGTTAGTTTTTGTTTAAAAAGAAGGGGCTCTTTTCCTGTTTTCCTGTCTTTTCTATTTTCTGGGTTTTCCATTTTGGATTATTAGTTCATTCCAAAATTCTGATTATAAGCTATCATTTAGACGTAACATGGGTTTCATATGCTTTATATAAACCTATAATTCATTCCCAACATCAATAATTTGGGTTGGTTTCTCAAATTTACCCTCAGAGTTGAGTTAAACAACTTGAATTGAATCGGTCCAGGCAATTGATCAAGCATAAGACAGGATAAATACCATCCAAAAGAAGAGAAGAGAAAATGTACAAGAAAGTATAATACCACTTGGCACGGGCAGAGATCTTGAGCGGCATAGGCTGAGGCTCATGGCAAGGCCCCTCAACTGCGATCTTATGAAGTCCATACAATTCCATCTGCGCATCACTTGACCACCCATCACCCTTGTTCCCAGAACCAACAAAGTTGGCAGCCGCTGCAAAAACCCTCTCCAACTCACTCCTCTCAACCCCCTCCCAATCATCTTCCTCACTCTCCAACTCCCTCTCGTCACGTTCCTGAACGACAGCAACATCACGACTCACTAAAATCTCATGCCCCGACCTTTCCCTCGGTGAATTTTCCGGCAATTCAACAATCTCCGACACTTCCTCCTCTGAAGGCAAAACCGGCACTTCACCGCCACGCGTAATTTCACAAGTTTCCTCAACCAGACCCGATCCTCCATCAACAGATTCCACCCTAGTCTCGGTTTCTACAAACCTAACCTCATTGGCAACGATGTGATCATCCACATTCTGGGCGCTCTTCAAGTCAGCAGCCATGGCCAGGGAGACGAGTTTGGCCACAAGAAAAGAGAAGAGGAGAGCAAGAGAAACTGTGAACAAGAGCTCCTGAACAAGCTCCATAGTTCCCAAAATCAGATAACGAGAGAGAGTGTGTGTGAAATAGGTGTAGTATTATAGAGAAATGATGAGGATGATGATCATGGGAGTAGGAAAGAGAGAAGGGATATTTGCAGGGGAGAGCAAAGCATATTCGGGTGCTTTTGCTTTGCATACCTTTTTCTTGGTTTCTCACGGGCGTGGCTCCCACACTGGCCCAGCACGGGAACGTTGGGGAGAAGTAAGCTTCCAATTAGCTGACGTAGGTGCTCTGGCAGTTTGCGGATTTAGGATACATCCAAAATCAAATTCATACAATTTTCTCCCACTTAATATCCAGGTTGATTGGCCGTAATATAGGCAAGTCAATCCTGCCACCCCAAAATCTAATCAGCAGCTTAATGAATTAAATAATAAGATTACCAACTTATTCTTCACGTTCTTAATAAGATTTCACTTAATCACTCATCTTGATTACCCCCAACTACAATTCTACCACACCCAACAAGCAAATTCAACCTCATTCATCAAGGAAGATAAAAGTCCGGAACAGGACAACGCACATTGTACAAATCGATGAGTTGAAGGCACGAGTCGATTTAATGAAAGGGAGACCTATGCATTAGATGGTTAATCACGTTGTTCAATGACTACTCAATACTCCCTTCACGTCGCACATACTCCAAGTCGAATCCAAGTTCCATCTTGATTCGCTTTTCCCAAGTTTCAAACTTACAATGGGATGGATGGGGGGCGGATCTCGTCTATCATTTAATGCGTTTTCAGCATGCGATGACTCTCTTGCAAGGGGAATGATGGCTCTATGTAAGGCTTTTCCTCAGGTTTGAAGGATCTGCATTAGTTTGGTTTTATAGTATGTCGAGTGAGTCCATACACTCTTTTGACCTCATGGTGTTTATCTGCATAATGTTTGTGTCCCATTATATATGTTCCTCATGACTGAAAAGTGTTTATTTTTTAGTTTTTTTTGTTAAAAATATATTTTTTGAAAAAATAAGTTGTTATTTATTTATTTATTTATTATTATAATTCTTTTATTGAATATAAAAAGAGAGTGAAATATGTATTTTTCTAAATAAAAATAATAATTAATTAATTAATATTTAATAAAAATAAACAACACGATTTAGTTTTAAGTTCTTAAAAATACGAACACCACTTGTGACATGGATTTACTATTTAGCCCTGGTATAAGTGCTTGGAATGTTATGATGACTCGACGGTTACCTAACTTCTGAATGGGGTTTACCAGCTAACTTAGTCCTTTATAAATCCATTTAAAGGAGAAGCCACGTAGCATTGGGGAAGCCTTCACAACAATGGATAAGCACGCAGGCCTAGAAGAAGTTGTAGCAGCCACAACGAAGGTTTTGATGGCGTTCAATAAGGAACAAATAGAGCATCCCGAGCGAGAATTCTTCATAGCAAAGTAAAAGATCCCAATAACATTGGGAAGGGACCTCCGTTCGGAGAGTAAGAACTTGGAAACGAAAGGCCAAAGTCATTTTCTACGCCTCCTATGCCCATGTTTTCCGTGAACTCTGTAAGCTTCCTAACTTCCACTGGCCTCCACAGCTGGTTGGAGATCATTCCAAGAATGATCAATCAAAGTCTCGTGCTTATCACAAGGTGCAAGATCATACCATGGAGAATATGGGCGCCTGAAGCATGTGGAAGAGATGTATTTGAACAAAGGTGAACTACATCAATTTCTATGAAGAATACTCGAGACACCAAGCCCTCCAGTACCGAAGGCAAACACCAAGAGACTCGTACAGCAAGTATTTTAAGTAATCAACCAAGTCGAAACGAAGTATAGACCAGTGGAACGCCCCACTAGCCTTTTCCTTCCTACTTTTCTCTCTCCCTCGTAATTTTACCCTTAATTTTTTCTCACATTTTTACTTGAATATTTCAAAATCAAACATAGCTTTAAATAATATTTATTTTTACTTCCTGAGAATTCTCGAACAAGATACTTTTATTTCGCCCTTTCTATTTCCTAGTTTATGCGGTAGCTAATAAAATGTAACTAGTTTTTAAAATCTTCATCTCTACTCTCAAGCACTCAGGTTACAACGGTACTTGACCACCAAGACTGGCTATCATGATATATAATCTTTAATAGAATTGCATAAAGAATCCAAATGGACCACCTCTCACTGTTAATATTAATTTACAAGTTAATGTCTATTATTTTCCAAAAATTCACGTTAAAAACTGCCAAGAAATGAAGTGAGATGAGGGCACTCTCACAAGTAAAACATACAATAAGGCTCAGAGGTTGATCCATATTCATTGTTATATCACACATGCTAATCGGTTTCACTCTGCACATTGCAATTCCCAAGGTGTAATAGATGTCTTTAAACGAGTGGGTAGCAATCAAGAAATGGTCCCGAAAGCTTGTCAAAAACCTTAAAAACTTGTAAACCCGTAAAACCAGCACTATAAAAGTTGGTTTGCATAATCTAGTGCTAGTAATACGCAGACAGCGGTGGTCCCAAGAAGGCAGTTCACGTTAGGCTGCCTGCACACGGGCAGATTAACCTGAACAACCACAGCCTATATCAGTCAGTTGGAAGGCTTGACTCCTCTAGCCATCTCTAAATTTTCAATGCAGTTATCATATGTGATTTCTCATGTGAGCATAATATACTGCCCTGGATGGGGCAGCACTTCCATCATGTTCTTCTACGTGAATGATAGATGTCACAATTATAAAAATGAGAGATTAAAATAATCAGGGAGAATTTACCCTGCAAGAGTGCTCAAGACTGCAATGAAGACTGCAATGCATTCCTTCCAAGAGACAACATTCAGACGAACAGAACACCAAAATACATGTTTACTTCGGGGACTACAGACTTGAATAGGGGATAGGCAAGACCACTAGAGAAACAATTTGAACATATTCCACAAACAGTTTCAAACTTAGATCATATTGAAATATTAGGGATGAAGTTCCAAACCCATCACAGTTTCCAGTTTCCCAGTTATATTTACTTCTTCAGATGAGGAAAACAAGTATAAACGTCGGATTTGGGGTGTTTTGCTTCTGCATGCTCCCTGCACTTCACTTCTGAAGTTGTGCAAATGAATGTTTGCATGCACACCTTGCACTGCATTCAATTACATTTCATGCATCAGCAACTAACCAAACATCAACAGGCATCAACAATTTCAGATAAGAAAAAGTTTCTCAGAGTTAAAAACTTAATGACATGAAAGTAACCAAATGGAATTAGTAGAAATATAAATTGGGGAACACAAAATTTTGCATTCTTCATACTACATAAGTGAAACGAAAAGATGAAGTTTCCTTTCCACTCTCGTACATCCAACACCTGGGCCTAGTGACACCTATGGTTTTCCTGTCAGGCCTGTTTTCTTTATGACAATTCAAAACCATATGCTGTGTTAAACAAGAATCTGCATCTAAGAATCACCAAATTCAGTGATAATGAATATCAGTAATCTCCAGTTGCAGGATGTACCCTAAGGGACACAATCAGTGGGTTAAAGCAGACAGGTAGAAGAGCATCCAGAGGGTGATGTTTGTTGTGCGTTTCCATTTCAGGCTCTGATAGGGAGAGACTTATAATGACCTAGTCATCAGCATTTTTGCGTAAACATATCACACAAAATAAAATCTGGGGTTTTCATGCTTGACAAGATCAAAAAGTTATCATTGCAGCAAACAATGACCACTGAAGAACAATATATCCACAAAAAATTAAGATTGCTAAATGGCAGACAATCTACAACCTGACATCATTTCCACTCAATTTCAATGTTCTAAATCATAGACACCATTTGCCCATGTTTAACCTGAAGCTAATGAGGTTATCATAGATCTTAAACCTAATAAAATATTCATGAAGCAATAGTAACTGAAATTGGGAAATAAGACAGGGGTTCTTGTAGAGTTCATAGAAAAGTCTTGTTAACTGTCATCAATGAAACATTGCATTGTGAATACAGACCTCAAAATGACTTGGTAGGAGTTTAGACTTGGTATGAGATAAACTCCAAAGGATGAGGAACAACATAACGGCCACTACATTGGTCAATCAATAGGTGAAGTAACTCATCCGCAGTTGGGATTTGGATGGATTTCCCTTATCCATTTTAAGTTATATGGAAATGTGCCAATCAGAATATTTATTGCAAATCAAATTAAAATCAAGGACAAAGAAACACACAACACAATAAGAACACAAAATTGACTAACCTTAAAACAAAAATACAAAATAAATAAATGAGGCTTGGGAAGACATAATCTTTTCTTCTATTGAAAAGATAGGCTTTTATCTTGAGATAATGAGCACAACCACCAAAGAGGAAGGGTAAAAAAAATCATTTAGAACATGGGTAGTTCCTGTGTTCCTGACACACGTTTACACTTCAAAGGGCGTGTGATTCCTAGAATGAAACCATGGTGCTAGGAATGAGAAAGTTTAACCAGCTATAAGTGTGAATAACTTCGGAAAAATTCTTCTTTGAGAACACACTGCAGCTTTGAGAACACTACAACCACAGAAAATAATAAGTGACTGTGCTTTTGACAATGGTTGGTTGCCCTACGTGGTGCTGGATGCAATCCAACTTAAAGAAACCCAATGAAGAAAACACAAGGACAAAAGGCATCTATTAGTTCAAAATGGCATGTACCATTCGGACTACGTTATCAGATAGCAGAAAACCAACACGTGTATTAAGTAAGCCACCTAAAATATATTTATGTCCAGTTTGATTCCCATTAAAAGGGTAAGAATTCACCGAAGATCGAAAACCCTCCATATGTCAAAATTGTATGTCTTGAAAATCGAATTGCCTCCAAATTTTTTCAGAAATAAAGCGAGAAATAGCAATAAAAAAACCTTGCACTGGATGCTCATGGCTTTCTTGTTAGATTCGAGCTGGCTTCCTGCGAAGATCGGATCCAAGATCAAGTCATATAAATAGAAAAAGAACCGCAGATCTCACAAATAAAATCAGACCATAACCCTAACCCTAGAGAGTTGAACGTAGGGAGAGAAAAGAGACCTTTGGCGGCGTTTTTCTGCTTCTCCAAGTTCTTCTCGCGAGCCATCTTGGACTTCTGGCCGTTGCCTCCACCCATGGTGGATCTTCCTTATCAAACAAACCCTAAGGTCTTCGGGTACCAAAAACAAAAGGCACACTAGCAGATGAGCCAGACACCGATATATAGGTTTATATAGAGTGGGGTGGGTTGACGCTGGATTGGAATTTGGAAGGAAGGAACCTCCTTCGTTTCTTGGCTTTTTGGTTTTTTTTTTTGTTTTTTTTTATTTGATTTCCTTTTTCCTCCACTAAAATATTTACAATTTGTAGGGCATTTAAAGCGACGTCGTTTTCTCCATGTTTGCTTCCATTGTCATTCCAGCGTGGAGCGCAATCAGAGTCCATAGATTCTGAGGATCAAATTTTAATAAGTAATTAAATTAATACAATTAGTATTTTATTTTATATTTAACAAGTAAAAGATTTTATTCAAGACCTTTAAAAAGTTTATCCTACAGTTCATTTATTAGGGGGCTCGCCTCCCATCTTTCCTATTCCAAGTCTCCGTAGTGTTGTTGGTAGTTGGCAGACGCGGTAATAAATTGCACACGTCATACGCGGCATCTCCCACCCCAACTCCATCCACCATGTTGATTCTTTTTCTGTGGGTTTTGTTCTTTCTCAACCATAAAGCTGAATTCCACTCCATCACTCTTTGAATTTTACAACTCATCCAGCGTCCCAGAGTTAGAAGCCAGGAAAATAGAGGTGATTACCTATTTTGGTATTAGGTTTAGCCGTATGATCGATTCAGTCCACAATAAATGTTGGTGGTTGCGGCTTCCAGTAGATTCCTAAGCAACATCATTGACATTATTGGGTGAAAGGCACTAGGGGGCATCCATAGTTGTGTTGGTCAGATTCTGTTGGATTAGGATGAAAGTGATAAACGGGAGTTGCAACTTGCGACATAACCTTTCAAAATTCTTCACTGGAACAGTGTGGTAGCAGCTTTTTTGTTCACACTTGAGTAGAGTTCAAATGAGGAGATTAAAATAAGGCCTGCTTACACTTCTTCCTAACACCTGTTGATAAACGACGTACGCTATGTACTATGATATCAAGTCACAACAGTGATCAATGATAATGATCAACATTTCCACATTTGCGTCTGAGTTTTGACTTTTGAGGGACATTATTTTGATTTTTGAAATGCTACGAGTTTTCCAACTTCCCGATATATTTTTTGGTCAGCCGTACAAATGGTCGGTGGACCAGCAATTGAACTTCTTACCAAGCAAACTTCCACAGAAATCTAAAATTTTCAGACGAACATCTCAACTCAGGAACATTGCCTGGGAGTGTGAGCTTTCCAGATTTAAATACCACAGCAAGCATGAATTGATGGAACAGCAGAAGTGAGATATTTACGTGAATTTGGAATTTGCCAGATTTTCATACCATGCAACAGAGAAACATAACTGAAGCAGAACCCAAAGAGAGGAATTTTATGGAGTGGAGGCCAAGTAATCAATTTGTTACCCACTTCTTAATACCAAGTAAGAGCAGTGAACCTGTATCAAATATAAACATGCATCACCAAAGAATGTCCAGGATGAGCTACAATCTATGATGACCAGGGTAGTCATGTGAAGCACTAATTGTTCATGAAAACTTAGTATACAAATTAGTGAATGAAGACATAATAAACAAGTGAAATTTAGCATAAGCAACAAACAAAATCTAACTTTGCGAAAACCTAGTGATAAATTTATAAGCTTCAAGTATTATTAACAGTCTTTGAAAAATGGGCAGGTGAAGAATAATACACCCACCTTACCAAAAATCTCGTGAGTGACAAACTGCCTCGACAAGTACTCATGTAATAATACATTTTAGAACAAACTACAAGCCAAACAACAATCTGAATCCAAGCTCATATGTACAAGGATATCAGAGTGGAATTACTGTGTTCGCATCCTGCTACTCTCTGCAGATCTCACTTGGAAGAAATATGGATGAGCCTGCACAAAAATGAAGGAATCAACAAACAAATCCAATCCATCAAGTCAAAAGCATCATTTTTCATGGCTATCAAGAAGATGATGTGTCAATGCATGGTGTATTATTGTAACTGATGCTGGTAAACTACATTACTGAAGATATTGCATTACATGTCCAGCCTGTTCTCCACAAAATGGCATCTCAGAAATAAAAAAGAGAACCCACTTCACATTATTTTTAAGTTCATAATTATTCCCAACAAATCACCTAAACTTTTTATGAAATGTTATTAAGAAAAGAAATATTTCCATGTCTGATTTTCCTGTGTATTGTTGTGCTTGTCAAATATCTAAGCTATACACTACAGGAAAAATTACATGAGATGATATGACCAGCCCATTCCATAAAATCTTGTCTTTTGAAACTAAAAGGCACTCATGGGCCTTGGCAGAGGTGATGAAGGGGTGGGTGGAGTTGGGTTGGATTAGGTCTAAGATTCATACATGATATTTTTAGATATGTAGCAAATGGAAATCAACCCATGCCAATTCAGTTTACTATCCCCAGAAAACAAATTCTAAACAGGATCAATAAATTTTAGGATAGTAGAACAGAAACAAGTGGCAAATGGCAAGGATAAATCAATGCAGATGGTGGTGAATTTATAGGCAACATTTGGTACAAGAGGGCTTGGAAAATCAACTTGTTCAATCTTGTGAGAAATTCAAATAAGAAAGTGAATGTCCTGCAGATGCTAGATTTCAGCTGAAGTTGAAGGTCTGGAGACCACATGCTAGCTTCAGATGCAAGATTAGGATTTTCAAGCATAAAAAGTAAAATAAAATAAAATAAAAACACCAGAGAGCTTGAATAGGAGAAGTTCAATGTAATGTTTTTTATTGGAAACAACATTTCATTAATGCTAATTAAGATAAGACATAACCCTAGGAAACAATGGTAGAAAGTAAAAAAATTCTTAAACTTATGGGTGTGATTTTAAAGAAAGAGTGGTCAAAGCTTTTAAGAACCTGTTGTCTTCTACAGAAGATTGGAGACCCAGTGTAAGTGACCTCTCTTTTGCGAGGCTAGAGGCTCAGGAAGTGGTTAGGCTAGAGGAGCCTTTTTCTAAGGAGGAGGTTTTTGATGCCCTTAGGGGTTTTAGTGCGGACAAAGCGCTAAGGCTAGATGGGTATTCTATGGCCTTTTGGCAGTTTTCTTGGGAGTTTGTTAAGGAGGAGGTTATGGGATTCTTCAAGGAGTTTCATGAACACAATTGTTTTGTCAAAAGTTTGAATGCAACCTTCTTAGTTTTTATCCTGGAGAAAGGGATACGGAAGACTTGAGGGATTTCAAGCTAACTAGTTTAGTGGGAGGGTTGTATAAGTGGCTGGCTAAAGTGCTAGCCAATAGGTTAAAATTGGTGGTAGGCAAAGTGATTTCCAAGACCCAAAATGCCTTTATGGAGGAAGACAAATACTGGATGCAGCCCTTGTTGCCAATAAAGCCATAGATTCGATTTTGAAGAGCAATGATTATGCGATGATGTGCAAACTTGATATAGAAAAGGCGTATAACCATGTGTGCTAGCCCTTCTTGCTTTCAATTATGAGTATGATCGGTTTTGGGGAAAAGTGGTTAGGGTGGATTAAGTGGTGTAAATCCATAGCTAGGTTCTCTGTTCTGGGTAATGGGACCTCCTCGGATTTTTTTCCAAAGCTTTAGGGGAGTAAGACAAAGAGATCCCCTCTCACCCTATTTATTTGCGATTGCAATGGAGGCACTTAGTTGCCTCCTAAGGAGAGCTGTGAATTTGGTCGACTTGTTAGGTGAGAGATAGAGGGGGTGAAGAGGTTTAGGTGTCCCATTTATTGTTCGCAGATGATACACTTGTATTTTGTGAGGCTTCTCAGGATCAGATGGTGTATTTGTGTTGGCTCCTTATGTGGTTTAAGGCTATTTCGGGATTGAAAATTAATCTAGATAAAAGCGAGTTAATTCTAGTGGGATGTGTGGAAAATGTTAAGGACTTGATTGTAGAACTTGGTTGTAAGGTCAAGAGCCTCCTTTCCTCTTACTTGGGGTTGTCATGGGGTGTTTTTTTTAAGTCCATGACTACTTGGGATGTAGTGGAGGAGAGGTTTCGGAAAAGTTTAGCTATATGGAAGAGACAATATATCTCTAAAGGAGGGAGAATCACCTTGATATGAAGCACTTTGGCTAGCCGACCTATTTATTTCATGTTTGTGCTCTCCATACCCACAATGGTCAGATTGAGGTTAAAGCAGATTCAGAGGGATTATTTGTGGGGAGGCGGGGCTCTTGAATGGAAACCTCATCTTGCAAGGTGGGTGACAGTTTGCTTAGACAAAAGTAAAGGAGATTTGGGAGTTACATGTCTTTCTACTCTAAACAAAGCCCTTCTTTGTAAATGGAGTTGGTGGTTTACGAATGAGAGAACGGCCTTTTGGAATCAAGTGATCAAGGAAGTATGGGGAGGAACGAGGGGGATGGTGTTCTAGGGAAGTAAGGGACGGGTATAGTGTAGGGTTGTCGAAAGCAATTAGAAAGGAGTGGCACATTGTCAATAGTAGACTTGCCTTTGTGGTGGGTAATGGGCGAAGGGTGAAATTTTGGAAGGATAAGTGGTGTGGGGCTTTACCTTTATGTGATTCTTTTCCCACATTATTTGCTCTCGTTGTATCCAAGGACACTTGGGTGAAAAATGTGTAGAGTTTCTCTAACGGAGGAGGGAGTTAGAGCCTCTCTTCTCTAGACCCTTCACTAATTGGAAGGTGGATGAGGGACAAATTCTTGTTGTGTCTGAATGGGAAGAGAGTGTAGAGGGATGAGGAGGATAGGGTACTCTAGATGGAGATAAAGAGTGGTAAGTTTTCCATCAAGTCTCTCTACAAAGCCTTAGAAACGGGTTCTCCAAATTCTTTCCCAACGAATATCATTTGGAAGTCTTGTGTGCAACCCAAAGTGAGCTTCTTTGGTTGGGAAGCAACATGGGAAAAAGCTCTTACCTTGAACCAACTGCAGAAAATCATTTTCTTGCTTCTCTTTAGGCTTTTTGTTCTAAGGTTTTTAAGGGGATACCTCTTAACGTGTTACAACTTGATTGGTTAGCGGTGTGTAACTAGAGTGTTTGCCTATTCCCTCTTTATATTTTCTTATATTTGATTACTTGTAGTCTTATTTTTCTTTGGTGGGAGGATTCCTCATCCTTCTATTGTACCTTCTTTTTATCAATATATTCCTTTGTCGTTTCCTATAAAAAAAAAAAGAGGATGGTCCTTAGCAAATAGATGTTATCTTTGCCAAATACATGAAGAATCTATAGATCACATCCTTCTCCATTGTGTTAAGATGAGGGCTTTATGGGAGATGTTCTTCACTATTTTTGGGGTGTCTTAGGTGCTTCCATCTTTAGTTAAGGCAACACCATTGGGTTAGGATGGGTCCTTTCTAGGTAAGAAGAGAAGGGAAGTTTGGAAAGCAAGCCCCTTATACATCTTTTGGACGGTTTGGAAGGCAAGAAATAAAATTGCTTTTGAAGATGACGTGTTTTCCATCCAAAGACTAAAAAGTTTTTTTGTTTGTTTTTTTTTCGTCAAAGACTAAGTTGTGTTTATAAAGGATGGTCCTTTGACGCTAATTGGTTTCATTGATTAGTTGTGCTCTAGTTGAGGGTGGGGATGTTTTTGTACCTCCATTTTGACAGCTTTTTTTGTTTCAGCTGTGTGGGGGTGGGTGCATCTATCTTGTATCCTTAAGTCACCATTTTGGCGCCCTTTTTTCATATATGTAATGCTCTTTACTTATCACCAAAAAAAAAAAAAAGTCGTCGCCACGAGTTGACAAAATCACCATCAACAGGATAACACTAAAGACTCTCTTGGGCCTTAAAACTCAGCTCCATTAAAAGGATTGGAAAAAAGACCTTTGGGCCAGTCCTTTGAAAGGGTCAAAAGGCATGGTCCAGTCTTGATTAGCCCACCACAGCTCCCTCCAACCAAGCTTAAGAATTCTGCAATGGGTTGGCCCAATAAGGACTTTAGAAGACCTGAGGCCTATACGTAAGATATTGGACAATAAGGACTTTGATGATGTCTACATATTATATGGTGGTATTGGCAGCATAGGCCCTATACAATCCCAACCAACTCATCAGTCCAGACTGTTGGATTGGTGGCCCACCTCTAGGATGGCCCATAGCACAAGGTTGTGCTGATCCAATGATCCTAACTATTTGTTGTAGACACCAGTGAGATCAACTGGGTTGTGAGCTCTTTTATCATTATATGCTTTTTCCTGGAACAAGGACCTTTGTAACAGTTTTTTCATATTTTGTTCGTGGAAAATATTAAATATATCTTTCTTATTTGAAAGTCAATGGGCCAAGCAAAGGTTTTCTGGCTTAGCGAGAGTTGGTTTAAGCCCATGACAATCTGTGATCAACAGGCCTGAGCTCAGGTTGTGACAATGTTGGCAATCAGCTCGACTGCAGCCAGTGCCGAAAAAAGAAAGGCCTTTCTTGAGCTGATCATCAGGCTTTTGGTATTGAAAACTGAGCTCAGGTTTCATCCATTAAATTGACAAGCTTGTAAGACAGGCCTTAACTAACTCACCAGTCTGTTTGTGCTGGACCAAGCCCACCTTAAAGTGGGACAGGCCAACCTGCTTGCAAGGGCTCCCATCACCCACAAGGAGACCCACTAAACTCACTGGCCTTGCTACTGTCTACTCTAGAAGAGACTGCCACCTTCATCATTGTGTGCGCTGCAAGAATTGGCTCTAGCCCCAATGCCTGCAAGTCTTCCCCAGCACGTTTCCCTTTATCCTACTCCACCCTCCCTGCCCCTCATGCACTTCCCACCCTTTCATTCCCAATCTCTAGATTCTAAAACTTCCCTCAAAGACCACCCTCATCAACCATGGCGAAAATTCCCACCATAGTTGGATGACGAAGACAACTTCTCTATCCACAACAAGCAACTGGCCCAGTGCCTTCCTCCCACTAGATTTGACAAGGATTCTAGTCCATTTCAAGTGACACTTCTCTATCATCTCCTCATCCATTGTCCCAGAACCTCCACAAGCATCGCCAAGCCTCTTGAAAAACTTTCTTCCCTAAAGATGCACCCATAAACATAACACCCTCACCCATATTTCACCCACAAGCATCTTCTCTGGAGTAACCAACATCCAATTATAGTCTTAAAGGGTTACCTCCTCCCTTTTCCTCCAAACACTAGACAGACTCCTTAAAAGCCTTCAAAAGCCTAGGCTTAGGGACAACTCCGATGCTCCTTAGTTTGGTGGCAAGGACATTCCAACCCCTTAAAAAAACTTTTCCTTATGGGAAAACTAAGGAAAACCTTTTCTCCCTCACATATGAAACTGTATAAAACAGGAATCTTCCAGCTTTGTTGCTGTGCAGCTCCTCTAGCTTGTAGCCCTTCCACCTTCATTCCACACCCTTCTAAAGGGCTCCCTAAATTTGCCTTTGTAGCAAGTTTCCACCCCCTCTAGTAACCAAGCAAGACCCCTCTCCCCAAATCTGATTCAGGATGAATATCCTCGACCCCTCTTCACAATCTTCCCAAACACCTTACCTTTTACCGACTCCAGTGAAATTTCAAAGGATTTTGATTCCACTCCAACCAGCATTTTCCTCCAAAAGGAACCAAACCAACATTTTCCTCCATGATTCATTCCTCATTTTTCCTTTTTAAGGGGTCCAACACAAGGACTTCCTAGAAGATCACCCATCCTAGTACTCTAAAACGGGATTCAATGAGAAGCAAAATTGTCATCCTTAAGTCTTTTTTTAAGACCAAAAGCACGCACTTTAAAACCATTCAAACACACATATAAGGCTTTTATTGAACTCAAAAAAGAGCATTTGGCATCCAAGAAGCTAAAAGCCTGTTAGGGAGTGATTTTGGAAGGTGATAAAAGCACTTCATAATGCTTGATAGCGCTTTTTTTTAATAAAAAATTAGGTGTCTGAAATTTTTTTAAAAATCACTTCTAAAAATCTAGAAAATCACTTGAAGTGATTTGTAAATAAACATTTGGCAGGTGATCCTTCCAAAAATCTTTTATTTTGTTATATAATCCATTATCAAAAACACTATCGAAGCACTTATTATAGTTTATATCCAAACACTAAGTGATTCTCTTTAAAAGTGTTTCTAATAAAAGCGTCAGTGACAAAAGCACTATAGATAAAAACAATTTAACCAAAATCACTCTCAAATGACCTCTAATTCAAACAAGCCATAAATAAGATTTTTAAACAGCACACAGAAAGATGCACCATATGGGAGATTATATAACAATAATAGAAATAAAAGGCATATATCGACACAGAAAATATTAAATGAAACAGAAACTGTTAACACTAATCAGTTAGTTGATCTAGGAATACCATTGCTTCCCTTGCTGTAAGCCTGTCCTGATGATCATATCGAAGGAGCTTATCAAGAAAATCAATGGCCTGTATCACAAAGATAAGCACAAAAAATCGAAAATATATAATAAATAGTGACAGAACTGATAACTACCTCAGCCAAAACAGATAGTTTTTCTCTTTGGATGGGCAAAGAAAAGTTTACAAAAAACAAGACCATCCAAAGAGAACAAACCAAGGTAGGTCTCAGCTAAAAATAGATCTCCTAAAGGTTTTTCATAGAACACAAAAATAATTACCTCCGGTGAAAACAAATGCTGATTATCTGGATTAATAAATCTGGACCATGGTTTCCTACTGTGCCTGCAGAAGAATTAAATAAGAGCGTAAGTGTGTCATGGTCTGCCTTCTAACAGAAATGTAGAGATTTGTCTTTCCAAAATCATCACTTCTTAGCTTACATCACTTCATTCAGAGAAGCAACTTTAATCTTATAATGGATACAAGGTGGCTTCCCTGTGTTTTCAAAGAAGTAAAAGAATAAAATCATAATGCATGCTGGAAAACAGAAATAGTAACTCATGTTCAGATATACCTTCCAACAAGAGCATCAAGTTGTGGATCAAGCTCTAAACGATATTTGTTCAAATATGCATTTAGCTCATCTGTCCCAAGAACCTGAAGAGATTACATGTCATATAAGCATTTACTTTCAATTGTCAATAATGTGCAGATCTTAGTTCATGCAACCCCAGGACTATGCTAATGTGCCCAACAATTATATGCCTGCTCACATATGGCAAGAAACACTCATGCCGTCCAGCCTGCTAGCTTGTTAGGGCAACAAGGAATTCTGCAAAGCTGCGTTTGCGGTCAACCATGTTAAGCAGTAAATCACCATGGAACCAACAAAGCAAAGTCGCCACTACCCATTAGCATGGTGTTTGATGTGGAAAAGTTCACCACAAAAGGTTGCGTTCAAATTTTTCTTCTAATAAGAAATTAATTTGTTCAAGGGAAAGACAAAAGGAGACATGAGGAGGACATCTCACTAAGCAAAAAACAGAGTACAAACAAGCTAAAAAGTGTACTTCGAATATTTCAGATTCAAAGGATTCATGTCTTATATTGAACCACCTATGACAGGTGGTTTTCTCAGTTCTCTTCTCCAGTTAGATATCTAACAATCATGTCTCAACATTCTAATAAGGTTTGTCTGCGGGTTATGTGTTTGTTTATCAAACTTTTGTGTTCAAATCTGTGTTTTTTTGAGGTTGGCATGGGTAATAATCCAAAAGTTTTTGAAGTAATGCCTTAGCCTTGGGTGGCATCAACTAGGTTAAAAACGAACTTTGCCAACTAACAGTGTCAAGGGCAGCCTTACTAGGGTTTAAGCACGAAAGGAAGCAGCTAGCAAATTAAGCTCTGATTCTACAACTCACAGGATGAAATGCAACTGTATATGAGCCTTGGCACAGGCCTTAGTGCTTTTATAAACCATGTTGGTCGCACATGTGGCTGCAATTAGACCAAAGGCTGCAGGATGGATGCAACTTGGGCCGGTTGTGTTGAGTTGGTGACCAACCCAAGCCCAACCAAAATTAAAAAAACATTCAATCCAAACTCAATCCAACCTGACCTCAAAATTGAAGTTTTCAACCCAAGCCTAACCTAACCTAAACTTTTCCAAACTCAAGGTTGAGCTCGAGGTAGTTGGGTTAGACTTGGGTTGATTAGGTTGTATGGTTCAAAAATGGGTTGGCAAAGTTAGTTTGGGTTGAATCCATCCACGATACTTTTTTAAAACTTTTTTTTGTAAATTTATATCAAAATTTAAATAGTAAATGGGACAACAATTCAAGATAATAACAAAAAAAAAAAAAAAGCAAAAATGACTTTATATATGTTTCTAGAAAAATGAAATAGTATATGATATAATTATAAATTTTGATTTTTTTAATTAAAAATATTTTAAAAAATAAAATGAATATTATCATATAAAATGATACAAATTATAAATATGAAAAAAAAGTTAAATCAAGCTCAAATTGTTCAAATCTTGGCCCAAGTCCAACCTAAATTATGTTCAAATTAAAAAAACTTAACCCAAGATCAACTCAAGTATTAAAAATGATCTTTTTTTTCAAGCAAGCAATGATAAGATATATTTTTATATAAAGAGCTATATACCAAAGTACATAGATTGGGTCGGGCCAACCTATCCAAGTTACACCTCTATTTGGTAACAATCTTACTAGGTTACATGTTTACGTGTTTTTATCAATTGAGTACACTCAACCATGGCATTGCTTACTGGATTAAAGAAAAAACAGGACCACCAGGAGATAACATAATTTAGCTAAACACACGATTGTCATTACCTTGGCAATTTTTACAAGCTGGTCATGATTATCATGACCATAAAAGAATGGCTCCTTGCGAAAAATCTGTTGGGCAAAAAACCTCCATTGAGTAGTTGAAAGTTACATTTATTGATAAGACAAACTGCATTTCAAGTAATATGTAAAAGAAAAATTAACACCAACTGCCACTGTAACTGTTACCATTCCCGCAAACATACAACCTAGGCTCCACATATCCAAAGAATAGTCATAGTCTTGCAAATCAACAAGAAGTTCAGGCCCCTTAAAGTATCTGGATTACAGGAAACATGCAAATATTAACATCCTAGAAAATTGCCTATACAGCAAGCAAGATATTTATACAAACAAATCAACAGTCTATGCTATAGAAAATTCTTCAACCCCTCATTTCTCACCTGGCACCATTAATGTTCAATTTCAGCATATAACTAGGTTACAATCTTTGTGAAAGAAATGAAGTGGATCAACATAACATCAGCAATTCAACCATATAGTTGAATTTTTTAGTTGCTCTTCCACTAAAAATAGGTTAAATTCTCAGTTGAATTGTTGACTAAGTTCTAGGAATCCTCTACCCAACAGATCAACAAAATAAAACAAGAAATATACAGCAATACAATCTCAGAAATCAAGGAATCATACAACTATACAATTCCAAAAATCAGGGAATTAATTCTCTGGCATTTTCAGTCAAATCACGGAAATTAGGGAGTTAATTCCTTAGTATCTTCAATTAGATTAATCAACACTTTCTTACCACTTTCTTACCATTACCTAAAGCTACTCCTTCTTTGTTCACCAAAAATTTGATAAACTTCCCGTCTACCATTAGCCACCCTATGGAAATACTTTGAGTTGCAATCCCCTTTCTTTACCCATCTAACTCAAGCTTTTGTGCCTCTAAGCACCTCTTCCCTTAACACCAGTTCCTTTAGCTCCCCTTTCCTAAGGGCCTTGAAAGCTAAAATTTTAGGAGTCAAATTCACTTCCTGCTCACAAGGGATATTAATTAGATTACAATCTTCTATAAATCCATTGAAGCTTCCCATAGTTGAAGACAAACAATTATTGCATTCATGGGGGAATAGGACCATATCAAAATTCCCCAAAAGTAACAAGGCTCTGTGCAAAACCCTCTAATGAGGCCTAATTCCTTCAAGATAAATAAATAAATAAATATATAAAATAAAAGTAAAAATAAAAATCTCCTTTCAGCCACCAGAACAACCCAATAAATGCCTGAAAACACCAAACAAATCATCCTCACAATTTGTGAACTTGCATGGCAAAGAGAAAGCTCCTACTTCCATATCCAACAACTCCATTGTTCGACTATCCCAAAAAATCACCTCCTTGCATCAATAGATGAACCAAAACGTCTTATAATCTCAATGGACAAAACAAAAATTCCAAAACCTTTCTTTTTCCCCAATCATTCAACCCTTTAACATTCCAAGAGATAATTCTTTGCTTCATTAATCTATCTTCTTAGGAGACTGACCAAAAACTTCTCCTTTCTTTACTAGGACTAACTCCTTGCCACCACCATAATTAATTAACCAAGGTCATTTGCAAAGTTTGGGTTTCTTACACAAATTAGTCTCCTTCCCTCCCCCATTAGATGCATAGCACACTTTCCTACCCCTCAACCCCCTCAACTTTAGAAAGCAAATCTGCAATCTCCTCTTTGTTGGCCTCTACCATAAGAGGGTATATTACACTCATAGCTATTAAAAACTTAAGATACACAATACAATACATTTTTAATGGAAATCAATACATATTGCAATTTGCATCTTATTTTAAGCATATCTTTTCGTAAATGATAAATGATACAACAATACATACACATTCAAATATTTTTCATAATTATTAATTAAAATCAAATTCATTTTTATTTTTCTCGAAATTATTATATTCATTGTTTATAATGTAAAGTAGGTTAGACATTAATCATAAAAGGGAGAGAGGGTTAAATACCTCTACATGAAAAAATTATATTCTTGTTGTCAAAGACAATGTTGGAAATTAATTAAATTTATTCTAACAAAAAATATTAGGGAATTTTTATTTGAATGATTTGAATGTTAATATTGAAAAATGGTAACTGATGAATAAACCTTTGTTCATAATATATTAGTTTTTTGAGATTTTATTTTCCATGGGGAAAGAAGGATAACAAATATGAATTTTGGAGATGACATGGAAAGACATACACCTATAACTTAAATTCACATTTTTGTTAAATTGAATTTTTAAAATTTTAATATTCGATTTTTTTCATATGGTATGACATAATTTATTTTTTTAAATCCTACTTATCTTTCATGAAATTGATTATATATTACTTTATACTTCATGCTTTCAATATGTGTGTATACGCATATTTTTCAACCATATAAAAAAATTACAGTAGGATACACAATATGAAAAAATGGAAAACAAAAAAAATAAGTTTTACAAATTAACTATGATTATATCCATAGAGAAAACAAGAAAAGAAAGCAGTTCATACTTTTATTAATTTCTAGAAGCTTGTAAAGATAAAGTATTCCTAATACAAGCAAGTTTTTCATCCCAAGGGAGTATTCTACTAAACTTGGAGATTTTTTTTATTCTTTTCTCTTTTGTTGACAGTCAAATTAATAATATATATTAAAAGTGCCTAAAAAAAGGACGTACCAAAGTACATATCAAGTATAAAAGAAATGTCATTGGGCATGCAAAAAGGAAGATAGAAAACTATTAATGATTAGAATTGAAAGGATAATCCCTGCCCTCTTTATTTTACACTAAACCAGGAGATCATCCTTTCATTTTTTTATTTTTTATTTTTTTGATAGGCAAAGAAAAGTCGTATAAAATGTAAAGAGGAGACACCAAAAATAGTGCCCTCAGAGTATACCAAAAGTATGCAAAAGAAGCCTAAAAGCTCAAACCAACAAGGGAACATAGTTTTAAAAGGCTCAAGGCGCACTGAGGCGCAAAGTAGTCCTGGAGCCTGAGGCGTGGGCTTTAGTGAAGTAAGGCACACCCTAATTTACATATATATTTTTATACAATATAATCAAATTTAATAATAATTTATTCGTCCTAAACACATAAATCATCAAATATCATCCAAAACTTCAATTTAATCAACAAAAAACATAAAAATAAAGAACTCCAAACATAAAAACAAATCCAAATCCACTGCACGGCTGTTTTTCCTATATTTTTCTCCTATTTTTCCTTTTCTTCTTCTTCTTCACTTCTCCATTGCACGGTTGAGGCTAAGGCACGATTGGGAGTGGTGTCAGGTTCAAAAAGACCAGAAAAGGGGGCTAGAAGGGAAAACAGGGCCAAAACGGCGTCATTTTGGCATTTTTTTTTTTTAAGGAACAGGCTCCAAAACGACGTCGTTTTGGCCTGTTCCTTTTAAAATAAAAAGGGCCAAAACAACATCGTTTTGGACCCAAAAAATTAAAAAAATAAATAGGGCTTCTCAGCCCCAACCCGACGGCGACTGAAGAAAAGAAGGAGAAAGAGAAGGAGAAGGCGTACCTGGCCGGAGGCGAGTCAGGTGACCGCATCGCGCCTTGCCAGAGGTGAACGCCTAAGTAGCGCCGTCGTGAAGGGGCGTCGCCTACCTTCAGGCAAGGCGCCGGAGGATGGCTTCGCGCCACCCCGAGTCTAGGCGTGCCTTTCACAACTATGGAAGGGAAAGAAACAAAAAACATCACCTGCCCTCACTTACAGCCTAGCCAATCAATGAAACTTACAAGAGAAATAGGGCACATATCTACAAACACCCTAGACCAAGACCACAGGTTATATACAAAAGAATTTTTCAATCTTTGGATCGATAACTCCTCATTGTCAAACACTATCAAATTCCTTTTCTTCCACATTGTCCAAAATATGCATAAAAGGGCCGCTTGCCAAGCCTTTTTACAACCTTTATCCACAAACAACCCATGCCACCCAAGAAGAGTTTCCTTCACTGAACAAGAGAGAATCCAAGACACACCAAAGAGGGAGAAAAGAAGATTCCAAAGAACCTGAGTCTTTGCACAGTGAAGAAGAAGATGATCAATCGTCTCTACTTCAGAGAGACAAAAGAAATACCTATTTTCCAAAAAGTACCCCCTCCTTTGAAGTTGGTCCAATTCAATTCCAATCATTAACTTGATCCCATGCTCCATTCCAAACTGGTAAGTTTCACGCATAGCAAGGAGATAAACGACCAGGCTAAAAACTACAATTGCCAAGGAATCTGCTAAATGGATCCTAGAACATCCATTTCAAGCAGCCTTCCTAGCCAAGAAAGAAGCAACTACTTATGATGCAGAATCAATGTCTTTCCAGCACGTTTAGAAATTTCTACGCTTATAAATTGTGGTAAATGCATTAAGAATGACTGAAAAAAGAAGAAATACACCTCAAACAATCACATCAAGACTCCAAGGTAATCACACCTAAAAATAAGAAAACCATGGTCTCAAAAACTAATTAAATGTTGAAAAATCTCTCAAAATTTAAGAACAATTCTAAAGACTATTAAGTTTATATGACTCAAAACTCTCTTTTCTAATAGGAGTATGACTCCCTCCACTAATGGAAATAGGAAAAAGAGGGGTGGGGGTGGGGTGGGGTTTGTGGTGAAGGGAATTAACAAAGGACAAAAAAATAAACTACTAACCCAATGCAAGTAAAACAAGGACTCTAATAGGACCATGGGCTGTTAGTCTAAGCCCACTTTATGAAAATTACTAAACTATCCTTTTTTTCTTTTTTCTTTTTTGATAGATAAAAGATATTGTATTAAAAAGAAAAGTATACACGATGTATACAAGAAACCAAAAACAAAAAGGCACAAACACACGAAAAACATCTGCACCCTACAGAGCTCCTAACCAATCTACAAAATCTAGCGTTGAAAATTATTAAACCATCCTTCTCTTAAAAAATATATACTAAAAAGCCTATCAAAGAATATAACATATACTAAGAATCAACTTGAGCTAAATTAACTACTTAAGGTCATACAAGGAGCTTAAATACTTGGTTTCTCTGGAATTAAGCCTTGGTCAACTTTTCCTCCTCTCTTAAGGTCTGAAAGTATACTTATAACAATGTTCCCGTCAACTATGGAGATATTTCTAAGAAACCACTCATCAGCACCTCTCTTAAGGTCTGAAAGTATACTTATAACAATGTTCCCATCAACTATGGAGATATTTCTAAGAAACCACTCATCAGCTACTCTCTTAAGGTCTGAAAGTATACTTATAACAATGTTCCCATCAACTATGGAGATATTTCTAGGAAACCACTCATCAGCTATGCAACCTTTTTCTTCTTCTTTTTTTTTTTTTTGTGTGTTGTTCACAGTTATGGTTGGTTCTCTTTCTTCTTAACACTAGTGGCCTTTCTTTTATTTTGCATCTGGAGGAAATTTATTCCTGTTTGTTTCATCCTTCTGATCTTACAATGGAAGTGTGGTTTCTTATAATAAGAAATCCAATGGAAGTGTGATTTCCTATCATAAAAAATTTAACAAGAAATACTCAAGGTATGAGCAATGGGTAGAAAAACAATATGGTACTTGTCCCTTTAACTTAAAAATAAAATAGAATAAAATAAAACATTTTTAAAAAAGAAGACCTTTAGTGTGAGGATATAATAGGAAACTAAACACCATGTGAATTGATTAAGGATTCTAGGAATTTATAAAGACTCACCTTGAAGCAACTCGAACATTGTATTCCTTCCCTGGATGATAGAATTCAGCAAGACCCCAATCTATCAAGCGAAGTTTGCGAAGCTCATGATCAATCATAACATTGTGAGGTTTGACATCTCTATGCATTATACCTTGTGAATGGCAGTAATCTAATGCCTGATATTCAAATAAATCAGATAAGTTTAAAAAGTAGTCTATCAGAGGACTGCTGAGTTCAAGGCAGGAACCAACAGTTTGTTGCCAATTTAAAGAATTATATTATCAACTACTGAAATGAAGAAGCAAAATTAGTGA
This sequence comes from Vitis riparia, assembly GCF_004353265.1. Taxonomy (NCBI): domain Eukaryota; kingdom Viridiplantae; phylum Streptophyta; class Magnoliopsida; order Vitales; family Vitaceae; genus Vitis; species Vitis riparia. The sequence continues at coordinate 7,843,646 of NC_048448.1, read as the reverse complement.
TGCCATATCTATCAAAATAATAGGTCAGTATATTTGCAATTTCCAAATTGGTTTTGAAGGAAAAGATAATAATTAGAGTGTAACAATTTTTAATCACATGAGAGCACCAAGACAGGTGTTCCAACTTCAAATCTCAGTACGGCACGAACAATCTTTGTTCCCAATTAAAAATCCATGGATAATTTCATTCTGATCGAGAAGTAATGCATCCTCATAACAGGAAGAAAGGAAAAGAATGCTTTCTTGCCCTCAAGATTGGTATGCTGGTACCTAATTGGTGATTAAAGAAATACTAATATAAAAATATAATCACCCAAAGAAAGAGAACTAGAATGGGCTGAGTACAAGCAAGTAATAAAATTGCACACATTCTAGCATATAAAATTACTCCACCAATAAAATTGCATTCATTCAAGCATATTAAATTAATCCATCAAAGCTGCCCTTTGGTATATCTTGAATCTACCCTCTCATGGTTGGTATCCAGTTTCAAGAGTGTGATATGATCATGTGAACCATCCAAATAAGAATGCAAACAATGGATTTACACACACCTAGTTAACTATTTTGGCCGAATGAAGAAATATTCTGAGGGTCAATTGGCCCTTGTTAAAAAACAGAAAATAAGCAGTTTCAAAAGTATTGACTACATCAGATTGGAAGAGGGAAAAACCTTGAGAAGCTCATATATGTAATAGCGTATGTCATAATCTGTCAATGTAGGGTACAAAACTTTAAAATCTGTACTGTTCACATATTCAAAAATCAAGCTAGGAGTTTTGGAATGCTGATCTCTGACAATATCAAGCAGCTTCACAATATTTGGGCCTCCACAAAGGTTCTGAAGTATTTTTATCTCCCTCTTTATCTGCAAAACAGAAGTAAATATGTTGCACTGATATCTGAAAGTCAATGGAATATGCCAGTAATAAGAATTCCCATAGAAACCTTGGAAAATTTACCACAAAAAGGATTTTCAAGTATGCAAATGATTTGAAAGAAGATTTTGGAAACAAAAAAAAAAAAAAAGAGCAAAAAAATTTGCTTCCTATAATAGGAGAATTTTCCAAAATATTCACACGTGCAGGAAGCTGATTCATCAACAATCAATATATGAAGCTTGCAGGAATGAACTGCTTTCAACTTTTTTTATAAGCAACCTAAAAAAAGGGCACAAACAATATTGTAACATAACTATAGAATCAATAAAATCAAGCCTTACTAAAAGAAATACTCTGTCAATTATGTTGTATGGTTGCTTTCAAGGTCAGCTTAAGAGACTCAGTGACTAATGAACAACTTTTGTTCAAAAAATAATACTAATAATCAACAAATGGGTAAACTGTAAATATACAGCTAAAAAAAATCTAACTGTGAAGATTTTGCACTTCCTTTTGAGGGAGAATTAGGAAAGGTAAGTTCATAAAATCTTCTCAAGGAGATGGAGATGTTAAGAGAATTCTACTATCCTAGAATATGAATATAAAGAAACACTACATTCCACTCTTCGTCCAACAACAGAAACCATAGGCAAAACACATTGATTTGGCAATGTAAAAAGAAAAGCAAAGATGCATAGCACATGGCTCACCCATCCCAGCACACTGATTTAGTTTTAAACGTTCATGAATGAGTAGATAAGGTCAAAATGAGTGAACATATACACATGTAAATATATATCCCACTTAGGCCTATACAAACTACTCTTAAACCAAGAGAAGACAAGTATAATACCTTCTTTTTTTTTACAGGTTTAAGAATCTTGACTACGCATCTTTCATTGTTTGTCACATTTATACCTTCAAAAACCTCACTGTATTTTCCCCTTCCAACTTTTCGAACAACCTCATAGTCATCTTGATCCCTGGATATAAAAAAGAAAAATACAAATAAGGTTAAGAACAAGACTGATGCCAAAGAATATCATTCACTACGCATGATGACCATGTCTCAAAAAAACTTCTTGAGAGGTCAGAAAGATACCTCACCGTGTATACTACAACTTAACTGCAACAGATGTTTGCTCTTCCATCTGTTTTTCTTTTTTCTTTTCTATTAATATCTTGCTCAGTGTTTTACTACGCATCTTACAAAGACCTCAGCACATGCAAGACAGGCATAGAAAAAAAACAAGACTAGAGTACTTTTGATGAATAATGTTTCCACCGCAACCTAGGGTTAATTGTTGCGGACATAAACCCTGAATCAAAACCTAGAACGTTAACCCAGAAATAACGATTCTTCAAAAAAATAAATAAATAAATAAATAAATAATCCTTGAATAATCCCTAGATCGCGATTAACAGGGACATGGAAACATGTTGACTATAACACAGGATCAATAGTGGAAAAAGGGGTGGGGAAGGAAAGAAGAAATTAGGGTTTATGAGTAGTGATTACCCCCATTGTACGGTGAGAGACTCGTAGTCCCAGTAATCTCTGGGGCGGTGAATGTTGACGTCTGCGTAGACTCGAGCACTGGACATGATCTGGGAGCTTTAAAATCAAACAAGAACCATCAGGTATGAAGTTGGCTATTTATATCTCTGCAACACTCTCGTTGAAGCTGCTCTCTTCCATGATTCCAAATCCCTTTTTCTATTTATTTATTCCGTGATTTAACGTTTTATACTTTTATACCATTCTCGGCGTGTTGGTCATAATTTAAGACTTAATGCTATTTATGACACGTCGATTAACAGATTGTCAAACTATCAGCTCCAATGTGAAATTCTAAAGTTGGACTGCGTTGGTCTACAGACTTTTGACTTTTTCAAATCCCCTCAGTATTTTGAAAAACGTTATATTTCGCAAAAAAAAACAGCCTTCCAAGGTTTAGGGGCTATTCTTCATGATTAATTAGAAATAAAGTATATATATGTATATGAGGGTCGAATGTTAAACATACATTTAATGCTCATTTATCATCCAGGCCACGGAATTTATTGTCCCAGACAAGATATGCCCCCTAGTCAAAGTCAAATCTTGAGCATTCATATTCATCAACAATCTTACACTAATTGGCTGGCAGGAACCAACCGTGATGATTCTAACACCAACCGGCAGGAAAACACCTCAAAAGGACATTCTGTGATGAATGGTAATTCACAAGGTACATATGCTATGTTTTCCCTGCCTTCAAACATCCTGAAACAAACGAGGGATTTGTGCGTGTTAGGTTAAACGTCACTTAAACCTGTGGCTTATTGACTCAGCCAATATTCTGATCTAACATCTGGGAGCTTAAACCATTACAACACCTGCTTAGTTTAGCATCATCACATACAGATGGGAATGGGGCCATGTCATTCACATTGCAGAATGCAATCATTCGGTTACATACTGAAATCATGTTAATTTTCCCCGCAAAGTTCGACCATCCAAAATAAATTATAGCAAGTATCCATGTTCTCATTCCCCTGAAACTTCTCTCACTGAAAATAAATTAGAGCAAGTATTTATGTTAGCCTTCCATTGCAAAGTTCTCCCATTGAAGATAAATTATAGCATGTATTCAGTGCTGCAAGATCAGCATGGGTCAAATGTAAGCCCGGTGGTGCATTTACAACTAGGAACTCAGACACCAAATAGATTATTCAGTTGCGGCACCAGTGCGCATTTTTTCGTACAAGCGATATATCAGAGTAGATTTCAACATTTGTGGTTCCCTTTCCAATACTGAAATGACATCCTTAACAGTGATATTACGAGCTACCCTAGTTTGGGGCACCATGGCATTGTTCCTTCCAAATTTTCTAACACCACCTGTCCAAAAAAGAGTTAAGTAAGAAAACAGGGACAATGCAAAGAACCACACAATGCTGAGAAGAAGTTGAATTGAGAAGTTTTCTGCAGGAAAGGCCCCATTTCTTTAGCAGGAAAAAGAAAAACAGTTAGTGCATCAAAGGCACTGGAGGAAGTAAATTAAAGGTGTTGTCATACAGTATAGCCTTCGAAGTATGTGCATATCTCTAACAAATGGGCCATATTCGATATCAGACTAAGTCCAAGAAAACAACATCTACCTGCATTCTACAGAGCTACAGAATTTGTTATCAGTCAAATATCAATCCTCCAATACTGGAAGGATTGCTTTGTCTCTAACATCTGAGCTTGGCTAAATGAATTCTCTTCTTTTGGCTTACAAAATCTACAAGGACACATCTTTTGCCAAATCACATGTTCTCACAATTTTTCTTCCAACATTGCCAGTTGGATGATGTAACATGAAGTTAATTTTTCTCCACAATATACACATGGTTAAGAAGATCAATGACTCATGGATTTGGTTACAGAAATAAAAAAATTCATGTCGTTTCTTTTTAATTTTTTAGCATAAAGAATGCAGAACAGTGTTTTTACCGCATTTTTTAACCCAAACAGGACTGGTGGTTGAACCACCAAGATTATAATTTTATGGGTCACAGGACACACCAACAGTAGTTTAGAGTTCTGCAAAATGCTGATTGTTTATTCAGATTATTCAACCTACCTGCCTTCAATTGTCGAACAGTGTAAGATTGAAAATGAGGCTAGTGACTTCAAAATCAAAAGCCCAAGAGAAGAGTTGGCCCGCAAATTGGATAAAGAGAAAGCTTATGATCATGTGAACTAAAGCTTCCCTTTTGGGTGATGAACAGTATGCGTTTCGGGGGAAAAAATGCAATGATTGGATTAAATTATGTATGTATACAGTTCATTTTTCAATGTTAATGGATAGGATTCCAATTGGTATCTTCCAGAGTTCAAGAGGACCCAGGCAAGGAGATCACCTCTCTCCCTACTTATTTATTTTGGTACTAGGAGTCTTGTTTCGCAACATGGACCAGGTAGTTGACACAGGTTTCATTAATAACTTCAAGCTAAAAGGAAGGGAATAGGGTGGTCTTTTGATCTTCCATATTCTCTTCACAGATCAGGCTGTCTTTCGGTTTTTTTTTTTTTTTTTATGCTACCAGCAAGCAATTATTATACTCGAGATAGGTGTTGATGTGTTTTGAAGTTGTTTCAAGCTTAAAAATAAATATGGAAAAGAGTGAGCACATTCCAATAGAGTTAGTAGAGACGGTTGAGAAACTAGCCTTAAGTTTTGGGTGTAGACTGGGTTAGTTTCCCACGATATATCTGGGTTTGCATTTGGGAGCCTCTTCAAAATTTGTTGTTGTTTGGGATTTAGTAGAGATGAGATCTAAAAAAGATTGGCCTCTTGGAAGAAGTTTTATCTCAAATAGTGGCAAGCTTTTTTTTTTTAAAAGAAAAAATTGCCCTTACTAGCCTTTCCATTATGTCTTCCTGAGTGATCCCAAAGAAAGTGCAACCCAGATTGGAGAAAATTTAGATAGAGTTTCTATAAGAGAGTCAACCTTCCAATGGAAAGATCCTTGTAGCCAGTGGGGCAAGGTGTTCTCCAAGAGGAGCAAAGGAAGCATAGAGGTAAGAAGGCTCTTACTGTTGAATAAGGTGTTACTTGAAAAATGGTTATAGAGATTTTCTTGTGATCGTGATTGCTTTTAGAGGAGAGACATCAGGAGGAAGTATGGTGATATGGCAGGCGGGGTCAGTGCTCCAGGATCTGTAGGGAGGTTTTTAATTGCAGCCTCTAGAAAGCAATATGTAGGTTAGGAAGATTTTCGAGTGAGAACCAGCATCTCCATTCGTAAGGGTGAAACAAAAAATTTCGGATAGCTCAGTGGTGTGAGGAAATGAAGTTAAAAGTATCCTTTTTCAGCTCTTTTCACTCTAGCAGTTCATAGAGATGGTTGAGTGGTGGATTATTTAGAGACAAGGGCAGGGATGACTGCTTGTTCAAATCCAAGATCTAGGATCTTTAATTGGGATTAGGAGATGGTGGCAGAGTTTTTACACCCTCTGAATTTGGTGTACTTTCAGATCAAGTTTGTTAATAAGTTAGAGTGAAATGCATCCAGAAAAGGCATATTCTCAGTTAAGTCATACTCAAGTCTCTGTGTTCCAAAGTTACGTTGTCCTTCTCTAGCACCATAACTCGTGTGAAAGTACTAGATGAAACATGAGTCAGCCATTCATGATTTGAGGTTTCCACCTCTTTCCTCTCACTAATGATGAATGATGGTGTCAAAGTACTAGATGAAGCTCTCTCTCTCTCTCTCTCTCTCTCTCTCTCTCTCTCTGTGACACTAATGCTCTTGTGAAAGTACTAGATGAAGCATGAGTTGGCCATTTATGATTTAAGGTGAATTAGCCATTTATCATTTTAAGTATCAATGTTAGATTTAGAGCACACATGGATGACATTTGATATTGAATATGCATAAACTTTTGTAATAAGCAGGACAAGCCACCTCTCCCTTGAACAGATGAACCATGCTGATGCATGAGTCAGCAATTTATGATTTGAGGAAGGTCAATCATTTATCATTTGAGGTAAATAAATTACCTTTAGACTGTATATGGGTGTTATTCGATATCAAATGTGCATAAACTTTTTTTTTTAAGAAGGACAAGCCACCATACCAGCACATTTTACACCCAGACACATGAAATTTTAAACCAGGGTTACTAAGCATAAGACCACAAAGCTTATAATTGCAGTTTATTTGGGGGTTCAGTCTCAGTGTATCAGCAATGACATCTAAAGTTGAGCAGCAAATTATCACGTATAAATCTCTAAAATTAAGTGTTAACCAAGGAGATTCAGCCTTACCAGATGAAGAAACAACAGTTGAGTAGCCCCTTTTTTCTGCTTCTTGATTTTCCCTTACATTTCTTCCAGAGGTTGAAGACGGCTTGCGGCTTGGATCTTTACCAGGTTGAGAACCAGAGGCTGCATCAATTCCTCCTTCACGTTTCTGGCGAGCTTGCTCAGCCATAAGTTGCCATTTGGACAACATGTCATCTCCTCCAACAGCAGCTCGAGCAGCAACATTTGCAGCTGTTGTCCTCATTTTGTCGTCCTCCTCTTTGTTTGCCTGCACATGATGTAGAAAATTTAAAATGATAAATAAAGGTTTTTCTTTTGTAAAGTGGTACAAATATAATATTTGGAAGATCAATCATCCTTAATACCTTGAGTAATTTTACACGACCTTCATCCTTGTCCTTGTCACCATCAACCCCAGTACTACCCTCAGGCTACATTAACACACATTAAATAAAAATAAATAGTGGATTAAAAGAATACTAAAATAGAATATAAAGCAAATGCCATCTCTCTCTCTCATCTCCACCCTGAATTTTTGACACTTGATCCAGATCTATAGTTCCACTTTAGAGGATTCCCCATCTCCACCCCAAACCTCCTTGGATACTTAACCCATATATATAGTTTAACTGAGTGGATAATAACCCTCACAAGATGCAAAAAAAGACTACACTCACCTCATTGAGTTTACGAAGCTTTTCTGCTTCAGCCTGCTTTTTCTCCCATTCCTCCCTGGCCTTATGGTTCATTATCAAGATTTGTTGTCGAATATCTGAGGTAATAATACTCCGATGTCTTGGTTTCTCAACATCAGCTCGCTACCGAAATTCTTTAAAAATCAGTCGAAGAGAGAGAGAGAGAGAGAGGAGAGAAAAGGAGGGGGGGTGTGGTGTTGTGTTGTGGTGAGACCAGAAGATTCAGATTACCAGGAAGAAGAAATAAGAGCTTACCTGTTTTGACAGTCTGATTAAATTACTTATAAATCCACGCAATCTTTCTTCAACACACTAAAGATTGAGATGCATAAGAAAACAAGTGAACATACTACCCAAAAAAAAAAAAGAACCAAGAATATAGTGTCTCACCAATGATAAGCATCGCTCCACGTCATTGCTTATATTCTTTAAACTGCATCTAGCCACTGCCACACACACACACATATCATACTCAATCTATGTACAGCTCATAAAGCCTTTTTCAACTACAAAATGCATGAATACACAACTACGGAACTTCATTAAAAAGAAAAAAAAAAAAAGAGGATAAAACAAGTTAACTGATTTCTGCTAATTTTTTTTGAAGAGGAGCTTTCTGCAAAATTAGCCTTTCTTCTTCTTCTTGCACAACCCTTCGAGATGCTTCTGAGACTCGACTGTCCTCCTTGGGCCCGGAAAATAACTGCTCTTCTTCTTCCTATTAAGAACAGACATCAAAAGGATTTTAAGCTTCTTAAGTGGAAGACCCTGCAATATCTACTTAACAATACTTTAAACTAGGCAGAACCAGTGATGGAATAATGCCATACCCTCAGGTTAACTCCACTGACAGCAGTAACATCATTCAGTTGTTCAATGCTTTGATCCAGAAAGGCTCCAGATACCTTTTGCTTTTTACTGAACATTCACAATGAAATAAGCATGCAAAATGTTAAAAATTAAAAAACAAGGCAAAGATTGAGTGAAAAACATAAAACTGCTTCAAACATTTAAAATATTCTCAAGCCATGGTCTAACAAGAAAGTTACTTCACCTTGGCAGAGGCGGTGAAGAACCAAGTGCTTCAAGTGGTTTCTTCTGGCCAATAGAAGGTTTTTTTGGGGGTGTCCTTGTATTAATTCCAACAGGAGAAGTAACAGATGGGATTCGGGAGCCTAGCTGGAAAAACAAAAGAAAGTTCGCCAATGATAAAAATGATAACAAATGGTGTGCATATAGATTTCAAAGCATGAACATAACAGGTACAGAAATAAAGTAAATCTAATATTCAAACAAATAATCCACCTATACCAGGGTTTTTTTTAGAAAAAAAAAAAATTCTACAACAGAAGGCAGAGAAGCTAAAAAGCAATGATGGAGAAAAAGGCAAATTGTCTGGTGCCTCTGTTACTTAAATTTTTCCTTTATAAAGTATTAGTAGAGTATTTCATGAAGGCTAGTCCAACTTTCACAGCAAAATCCCCTATACATTTAAGGGGGAAAAAAGGGAAAGAAAAACCTAATACTAACATAGGCTATTGCAGCTCCTCTTTGCATGCGGTAGCTTCATTTAAGTGGAAAAAAGATTCAAGTATTTCACAATAATAGCACCACTATCTACATAGCTATGGATAATTCCCAATTAAATGAATGACTTTTTTCTTTAATAGGCAAATAATTGTATATTAGGAATAGCACTAACAAAAGAGAGACAGAACCAAAGCATACAGGAAGAAAAAGAAAGAACAAAAGGCTAATCAACAACCTAAGCCATCCACATACTACCAATGACGTCTAAAAAGGAAACTCGGTTTTCAACCTAAGAAGACTTTGGCCATTCAAACAATGATTTGAAACAAATCTTTTATTCTAAAATATGAAAAGTCAAAGGCATAATCCTCTTATCATGTTCTTTACTAAACAAACAAAGATGGAGCAACCATCACACACTCATTCAAACCTTCCCTACAAAGCTTCATACTATCCAAGCAAAGGGTCCTCCACTAATCACTTAAGAACCCAAAATACCCCCAACAAAGAGAACACAAAAGTTAGAAACGATTAAAACATCAACAATGTAAAAGTGTGTGGTTACCTGAATCCTCACCATTTTACCAAAGCCCTCCCGTCATAAGCTGGTTGATTGTGAGTATTTTTCCCCAAAACCAACTCCCAAAGAAAGAAAGAAGCTAACTTTGAAGGAAGCCTAGGATTACTATACTTCCTTTCTGGATGCTGAAAGAAAGCTCTTCATTAAGCTACCAACTTGACCCAAAGACTTAACTGTTAATTCATGGTGAACAAACAAAATCGAGTTGATCTAGGCTAAAGTCGTAACACCTAGCTTCACAAGCAACATTCTTTTAGACTTGCACATGAGCTCAATAAATTGGGGGCAAACATGCATTGAGATTCGAACTCATGACATCCTAAGAGTCAAGGCTCCAATTTACCCCAATTTATTGAATCCAGGTGCAAGCCTAAAATGAGACTGCCCATGAGGTAGGATAAGGTTCAAATTAGCTCAACATACAAGTCCACTGTTACCTAACAGCTTAAACTTTTAGGTCAAATTGGTAGTTTCGCACTCTTCAACTTAGAGCTCCATTCTCAAACTTCATATATAAGAAACCAACCTTGGAAAGTGACCACAGTTGCAATCACAGCCAACCCAAGAAAAAAGACTCCATGTCACCCGCATAATGTTCCCAACATTGCCACTACCAATCTTGCAAACTCCTTTAAAATCTTGGATTCTACTGATCCTCGCCCTCCACCTTTTTCTAAAGGTCAGGCAGTCCAACATTCTTTTGAGAAGCTAGGATACAAAATTTTAGGAATTAATCTTTTAGGGGAACTTCTTCACACCACACATCCTACCGAAACTTGGTCTAGCAACCATCATCCATCAAGATGCCCATTCTCAAATGGAAAGAATGCTACCTTTTATCAGCAAAGTATGGTAGGAATCAAGACAAATTTTGCTTTTTTACTAGGATCTAACTGCACACAAAGCAATAAGGTTGATATAGACAATGCCCACAAGGCCGATCAAAGAGAACCCATAACCTAGTTTTAGGGGGAAGCCCATAACCCTATATACCCATTCATGCCCATTGAATGCCAAAGTTCCAATCATGAAAACTGAAGTAAGAGCTTTGGTCATAGCTCCAAGGCCACAACTTCAGGTCATAGCTTCAAGGTCTCTCAATCTAAGCCTGTTGAAATGAACAACTAGAAGCAAGCGTATGCACCGTGCAAAAACTTGAGGGAGAATTAACTCATAATTCACCTGCTATTTCAGCATCCATATCACCAGATGCAAGTTATTAATGGAGCTCGCTTATTAAGGCATTGGCTTTAAAAACCCATTTCCTGAACCAATAAAGGAATGCAATGTCTCTCTTGCTGAAAGTTTATCAAAGTTCTGTCTAACCTCAACATCAAAGTTCCTTAAGTTGGTATCATATTGACAACATTTTCAAGCAAAAGTGAAGTTGGAAAGGCCCAAGCTCTCTAATAAAGTCGAGCTTCATATTGAGGCTCCAACTATGTACTAGACTTGAATTCTAGCTAATTAAGCACTGTTTTTGGCATCAACATTGATGAATGATTTAGATTGTCCATTATAATCCATGTGGTGGGCTATCAGTAATGGACCCAAAAAAATTCCAGTTAAGGAGTGTGGGTTTGGTGGAGTCTTGTAAGGATTTTGTAAAATATACAAAACAAATTACAAGATAAAGGTGAATAATGGGCCTTCCTATAGTATATAAAATATTCATTGGTGTTGGGGGGTAGAAGGCCCACCCCTAGTCCTCTATTGCAGACAACCACTACAAGTATTGGGACTAAGGTAATTGTCTAAGAGCCAAATGCTTATACTTTCTTTACTTTCTTTTACCTTTCAAAAGGTTTCACTACATCAATTCACATTCTTTGTTGTTAGCTCAATGATCCAAGACATGGTAAATTGAAGAAACAAGAAGTTTGATCTAGTGGCATTAACCTTCACTTAATATAGTGATATAAACAAATTTGCTACCTTTAATTTTTCATGGATTAATTTTTCCCCATTTCGAGTTATGGAGATTTGGAAAGGCTTGTTAGGACAGTTTTTTTTTTTGTTTTTTTATTTTTTTTATAAGTGGAAGGGCTTGTTAGGATAGTTAAAAGATTTTCTCCATTTTACAAGACAATCCTCACCAAGATTAGTGAAGACATGTTTCATTCTCCCAAACAAGCAAGGTTTTTGACAGATTCTCAAAGATAGGGGACTTATTTTCTCTTTTTAGTTAAATTTACAGAGATTAAAAGGGAGGATTGAGAGAAAAAAACATATTTAAGCTGGTGTTTTTTTGTCTTTTTTTTTTCCTTGGGAAAGTAATACAATACAACTCATCTTAATTTTTCAAGCATATCAAATCCCATGTCATCAAACCCATCACCAACAACTAGTTAAGAAGATAGACAAACAACATACTAAGACTTCACAAATTTAATGGATCAGAGAAGCACCAATGATCAAAATAATATAATAGGTTATTCTCAAATAAATAAATAAATAAAATATTACCGGGACATTTGGGTCCAGATGTGTCCCCATGGAAGATGAAACTGAATTTGGAGGCAACATACTCATAGATGATGAGAAACCAATTCTAGAAGCCTGCTTCTCCAAAGATTCATCTTTTAAAATTCCTGGAATGGCATTTCCCTTTTCAACCTGTACAGCAGGGAAAGAAGACAAACTCTGTGGGGTAGACAGCTGGGATTTTTGCTGCTGCTCATTAGTTTGATCAGCTGGTTCCTGCTTTACATAAGCCATTGATGAGATCTGCTCTTTATTTGTTGATGATTGCCAAGGGACAGAACTCTGTTGCAATGTCGAACTGTTTGATGGATGAGGAAGAGATCCACCCTGCACTCTCTTGGGATCATTAACAGAACTCTGCCTCTCAAATTTGGGCACACTCATCGGATTCATGGCTTGACTTGTCCCTCCCATCTGAGTTGAACCAATGTTTTGGTGAAGAGACACTTGCCTCATTTGGGAATCATGAGGTTGCTGTTTTGTAGATGTTGCTGAAGTATTAACATTAGTGCCTGTATATGAGTGATAATTACCACCAGCACTCCCATACATAGTAAAAGGTGTCTGTGAAAAGTGCAGATGCTGCTTCTGTTGCTGAGGCTGCTGCTGCTGTTGTTGTTGTTGCTGCTGCTGTTGCTGTTGCTGTTGGTGCTGCTGTTGCTGTTGCTGTTGGTGCTGCTGTTGCTGTTGCTGTTTCTGTAGCTGCTGCTTGTTAGGACCTTGCATTGGCATCACAGAGTGCTCCCTTTCTTGTTTGGCAGAACTCAAGCTGGAAGAAGACATTTGGCTCCCTTGCATTCCATGTGAATCTGACTGACGTTCCATCTCCCGGGGTTTTTGAGAATTGGTTTCATTGGTTGGATAGCTTGAATCAGTCTGCACTTTCATGGCTGAAGAGGGCATATGAGATGAGTCTGCAGGAGTGCTCTGGCTCTTCTGATGAAGTTGTGAAAATGAATGAGGATCAGAGAACTGTGAGCCAATACTGGATGGTGTTTTCAAATGTTGTTGCAGCGCTGAAGCTTGAGACTGTGATTGGAATTGGCTGGGTCCGGTCTGATAATTCCAGGCATCCATTATTTTAGATTGATCCCAATACTAACATGCGACTTATTTAGAGACTACTAAGCTCATCATAATTACATCACACCAATTTTTGGCTCACCGGTGATTGTTGCAGTTTCATTACTGCCAACTTGAGCATCTGGTCTCCTACGATACCTCTCATAAGCCTGACGAATGCTAGTTTGGGGATTTCATTTTTCTAAAAACAACAACAGAAAATGACTCACCATGATTTTTGCACGAAAAGAATCCAGTTAATCGCATAAAACAGAATAGTTCATAAATAGATGCTTGTCAGAGACCTACCTTCAGTTTAGCATAAAGAGTTCGAAGTTGCAAGGCTCTGTCTTTATCCAGATGAGGTATTATAGATGGAAGCAACATTCCAAATGGTATATGTTTATTTTGATTCCCCGAGTTACTTGCCTGCTCAGTGGCTATTCCCTGTTGATTATTTATCTTCTGTAATTCTGGGAATTGATGCTGTTTATCTGGATTATGAATTCTGTCTGGCTCTGGAATCTGGACAGAATTCTTTTCTGAAATCTGTATCCCAGGTGCTTGAGAAAACTGTATGGGATTTGGTTCTGCCTGCAGCTGTTGAGGATCATCTTGGGATTGTTTCTGTTGCAAAGGGAGGCGATTTATGTCATGTGAGGCATCAACTTGTTGCTGATTCTCAACACCAGATCCATGCTGCTTTTGCTCCAAGTCAGATGAGTTTAGCTCTTGCTGCTGCAAACTCTTTAGCTCTTGTTGACTTTGAGAGTCCGTGTTTTCATCTTGGCTGGATGTTTGCCACTGTGAAAACAACTGACTGGAAGTGTGATTGCTTCCTTGAGACAAAACTGCATCATTTTTAAATTGCATAAGGCACAAAAAACTAAGTAATCCCTAACCATATGTAAAAAAATAAAAAAAATAAAAGAAGGCCAAAGATTTCAAGTTACAAATGCTTGATCACATGCATGAGATTGCACACTTTTATGTCTAATGTATGAGTTTTTAAACCAAAGGCGTAATGAAAATTAAAATGGGCTAGTTAATCAAGGTTTTAAGAAAAATTGAGAGTGATACATGTTTTCCAATACTTTTTTTTTTTTGTTAGGAAAATATAAGTATTTACAAATTTTAAAAAAAAAAATTAGAGGTAACAATTATTTTTTAAAAATTTTTGATAGGTAAATTCTTTTTGTCCCAATTAGGACTTGAACCTGGAACCTCCCACAAACCCTTCCCAACCCTTTACCACTAGAGTCAGGCCTCAAGTGCAAAATTAGAGGTAACAATAATAGAAGAATGAAGATAAATACTGATCATATTGCAACAATCCCTCAATATTATCCATATTTCACAAATAAAACCAGCAAGGGTAAATAATAATAATAATAATAATAATAATAATAATAATAATTCTGATAAAAAATAATAATAGCAATGATAATAATAATCCCATCAATATATATTTTGTAATAATAATAATAATAATAATAATAATAATAATAATAAGCCCCTATTCATTAGAAGAAATTTCAAAATTATATTTGTCAGGCAGTCCCTAGTCTCTACAATAACCTTTAGAACTTCTATAAGTTCCTAGTCCAATAATCGGAATCAAAGAAAGTGTGCTCAATCCTCTAGCCAAAAAATAGGATTATAAATTATTTGCAACAGTGGCAGTATAATTTGATTGATAGCCTGGTGTTAACCCACCGTAATCCAGTAACATCCAAACAGTATCCAACTCACTGCAAACTTCACAAGAAGCTGGCATCTAACTTCTGCTCTTGGCTTATCAAAAACCAATTACATTCCCTGTTTTCTATAAAGCTGAATTTCAACAAAATGAGGGTTTTACAACTTCCAACAGACCATTTATCAGCACTTTTTTTTATTATTCATAGGCAATGATGAAATATATCAAACAAGTACAATAGCACAATAAAGTACATAGGAGTATGCAAAAGGTGCCAAAGAAAACAACAAAAAAGAGCCAAGGAGCAACCAAGGTGAAATTACAAAAGATACCTCCCACCCAACAAGATCCCAACCAATTAACAAATTTAATGAGAGACATTGAGCCAACACCTAATGTACAACTTTACCCGCAAAAGAAGGTTACTAAGGAAAAAGCTCTTCATACTTTGGCTGGACAACTCGTCATTCTCAAATGACCTTGATTTCTCTCTTTCCAAATAGTCCAGAATATGTACAAATGAGCAACTCTCTAGACCTTCTACTTTTATTCAACAAAAGATCCATACCAACCTAGTAGAGTCTTACTATGGCATACAAAACTGAAGAAACCCAAGTAGAGAAAATTGCAACCGTCAAAGAACCTTTGACTAGGGACACTGATGAAGAGTGTGATCAATCAACTCTTTTTCCACTTTACATGGTAAGCATATGTTAATCACTGTCCACCCTCTTTTCTGAAGTTGGTCAAGGGTCAAAACCTTTTGCCAACAAGCTTCCTGTGCAGAGAAACTTGCCTTAGATGGAGCCCATTGAATCTAAATGATCCCTAGAAGGGAACTTGAGTTTGTCAACTCTAAAAGAGCATAAAAAAACTTCACTAAGAAGGTTTCATTCTTCAAATCCATCCAAACTGCCCTATCCTCCTCCTCTCCATTCACTAACTTGCCTTGCAATCCAACAAAAAAATGTTCTGCATTATGAAGCTCCAAATCACTAAGATTTCTAGAAAAGTAGATGTTCCAATAACCCCTTTGCCCTGTCAGATCCCACAAATCCACCACCGAAGCCTCCTTTGATGAGGCTAAAGCAAATAGAGATGTAAAAGAAACACACAAAGGCTTCTCCTCACACCATCCATCTTCCAAAACTCAACTCTTCCCATTTCCCACAAAAAAAGAAGTTCTGCTGTTAAATGCATCCCAATCCTTCAGATAAAAAAAAAAATGCATCCCAACCCCATCAGCTATTATGCACGCACACTCAGCCTCTAAAAAAATATCCTTTGGTTTTCAGACAAATCTTTTTCCCATCTAGAATCCCCAAGATGTTACTCAGCCCACTGCAGTAGCATACACTAAATTCAAATTCTCAATAGTTCTAAAATCAGTTTCTGAGCTAAACAACGATCACCTTTTACATACTAAACATAAATATGCTTTACATGAGATTTCCTCGAAACATGTAGCTGCTCAAAATTCTATGGTGACTATGCCAAATAGAATTCTGTTAGAATCCCCACTGAATTTAGCATCTAAATTGCTTGAACTGAACAGATTCTTCAATGCTAACAATTACCTAACTCTAATTTCTTTTTACCAATTTGTTATCCTGGTAAAGGGACTTACAAACCAATAAATCACAAATCAGGGATAGAAATAAGGATGAGGTCTGTCCCTGTGAGATACACACCATTTTCAGAATCTGAAGGCTGAGAAGTTGAGGTATCTCCTTCTATGTCTCTGTTTAAGGCAGCAGTGAGTGCCTCCACATCAGCACCAGAATGCATTGTTTCATCCTATACCCATAACCAAAGAATAATAATAATAAATGTACAAATTCAGAATAATATACAAAGGCTAGGAAATTTGAGGAAGAGATATGGAGGGTACCTCGTCTTCTTCGAGGAGCTTCATGATGGATGGATCCATCAGAATCCTTCTCAAGCTGAATAAGGGGTCGGTTTGAGACTGATGTGGTTTCAGCTGGTACACAGTAGAAGCAGAGAAGCAAAAGCTAATCTACAATGCAACTAAGTCTGCACTTGAAAAACAATGCTTTTGCCTACCAGTAGAATCCTGAAATGACATTACCACCTTCAAAGAAAATTCCCCCCCTCTTTTGGAAAGAATAAAATCCTTAACACTAACTCAAACGCAAATTTGAGAAAACAAATATAATATACGATCTAAAAAAATACCACAATTACGGTATCGGTTATCATAATTTTACAGACCCTAACAAATCCAGGAGCAGACAAAGTTGAGCAGATAACATAAACAGAAGATTAAAATAAAACAAATTAAAAAGAAAAAGAAAAAGACAGAATACATTTTACGATGAAACAGAAACTTTCAAATTTTGAGTCTTCCAGTTTTATATTTTTGGTTTTTTCAACTCAATTCAATAATAAGCCACAACATTCTAATCAGGAAGAAAGAAAATAAAGAATACGGTTTAAAATTAAATGAAACAGATAACACTAACTCAAACGCAAATTTGAGAAAACAAATATAATATACGATCTAAAAAAATACCACAATTACGATATCGGTTATCATAATTTTACAGACCCTAACAAATCCAGGAGCAGACAAGTTGAGCAGATAACATAAACAGAAGATTAAAATAAAACAAATTAAAAAGAAAAAGAAAAAGACAGAATACATTTTACGATGAAACAGAAACTTTCAAATTTTGAATCTTCCAGTTTTATATTTTTGGTTGTTTCAACTCAATTCAATAACAAGCCACAACATTCTAATCAGGAAGAAAGAAAATAAAGATTACGGTCTAAAATTAAATGAAACAGAAACAAAATTAGGGTTTAAGCCTGAATTGAAAGAAGAGCTTGCCTGAGCCTAGATCCAACGGAACTCGTCGAACACAGAATCATACAGGTAGAAGGAGAACCCCTTTGGCTTTGCGATAAACTTTTGTGTTTAGGAAGCCCTCTAGATCAATTTAGGCCGTTTGATTTGAATAAATATACAGATAATTTAACGTCGAAATCTAACAATTATTCGCCCACTAGTCATCACCCTTCTTCCTTAGTATAGGAGAGAATCCCAGGTCGTTGTGATGCCCTCCACAGACCAAATCCCCATTCGTCTTTTTAAAAAGGAAAAACATTAAAATAGAATAGAATATATATATATATATATAATTATAGTATTAATGGGTGTTTTACAAATCAACTTACCAACTTAATAACTTAATTTAAGATATTAAATAAATTAAGTATATTTGATAACATAATATAATTTAAAGTAAAAATAATTAATTTATTTTTAAGTTAATATTTTTATTTTATATTCTTATTTTTATTTATTTTAATTACTTTCAAAAATATTTTACTGCTCCACAATCTTCTTCGAATTTCTTTATCTTAATTATAATTTATGAGAATAAATATGTTAATTTGATGATTTATAATAAATTTTATATTAATTTTATATAACAACTTTAATAGTTTAAAATAAAAATTAAGTAATAAATTTGAAGTTAATAATTTAAAGTTAAATTATTAAATAATGAGTATTAAGTTTTACACACCCTTTATTTAGGATAAAACAAAATATTTCAAAAACATACTACAAAAATATTCAAAAAAAAAAAATTTTTTAAATATTTGATCCAATAAAATCAAATATATAAATATTTAATAAAAAATTTGTATATTGGGATATTGTAAATCTTTATTTGCATTTTAAAAATGATATTTGATTAAAGCTAAGGTGCATCATTCTAAGCATCTGAAGTCAATTTCATTAATTATTCTTATACATAGGTACATAAATAAATCAAAAAATATTTTCACAAATCTTAAATTTTAAGATGGTAAAAACTTTTTGATAAAATAAATTAACAAATTAAAATAATAATAATAATAATAATAATTTGTAAAAGCTTCCAAGGTATAGTAAAATAAAAATCACTTTTTTTACACTTCCCTTTTTAAATAGAAAACAAAAGCCAGATGCAAAGATTATATAAATTAATGATAAAAATAACTCATTTATTTAATTAATTAATATGGTATTATGTCAACTGCTTTTGTCTAGCACGTGTCCTTTCCTCTCCACACCAAACAAGAAGCCCCTCCTCACTCTTTCCTTTTCCCAGCATCAGATTCCCCCACCACCTCTACACCCCCTCCCACTGCCACCGCCATCGCTACCGCAAAAATGGCTAATGAAAATCGATGCCGCATCTTACAACCAAATCTTCAATGCCACCGTCGCTTACCCACCGCACTTTAAACTCTTTATTTTGATTGGTAAAATTGTGGTTGTGCAATTTATACTCTTACAATGAGTTGATTTGAGCTTTAGAAAGTCTTAAAATAATTTATATTTTGGCTATGGAGTTGATGGACATTTGGATACGTGAGTGGTTCAGAGTCTATATAAATCTTGATTGGAGAGTGTGAGTTCATTCATGTCTATTCGCAACATCACAATACGAAACCACTTACCTTCCTCTTTATGCACTTTCAAGACACAAACCATGTTGTTAGAAAAAGAAGCAGCAATCTCGTCACCTTCCTTGTTCCAACAAACTTCGAAAATTCCATCATTTTGAACTTTATTTTATCAAATATAATTAATTTATTTAATAATTTAAATTAAGTTATCAAATTATTTTAAATTATTAAATTAACCAACCAAACAACCGGTCGGAGCTTAAGAGCTAATATGAGATGTCGGAGCAGAAAATTTAAAGCTCAGTACCTGTGGCCATTCAAGCTGTAGAGAAGGCACCCTAATTCCACATCCCATAGCTTTATTGTGGAGTGGTCTGAGTGGATGGGAGAATTAATCAAGAAACAGAATCACAGAAGTTGTGTGGAATACAGCAAACAGATAAGCAGAGTAAACATGACCAGAAAGGTAAGGGTTGCAGTCCAAATGGTACCCATCTAATCTTTATTAACCAAATTATAAGGTTTTGGTAAAATTTAATAGCTCTTAGTTGATAAATTAAGTTGATTTTAAATTAAATTATTTTAGTTGTTGATTTTAATTTTTTACTTAATTTTTACTTTTAAACATTAAAAGTTAAAAGTGTTTGATGAAATTAAAATTTATTTTGAATCATTAAATTGACTTATTTACCTTCACCAATTTTAACTAATATTTATTATTATTAATTTAATTAATATTTATTGTCATTAAGTTAAAACAATAAAATTATTTATTAAATATTTACATTTAAAGTATTATTAACAGAGAAAATAACTATAAAATATTTACTATAAAAATGAGAAAATATATTATCATTGATCTAGGTAAATGAGGTAAAATAAATTGAGATTAAGAATAAATTAATTATTTTAATTTAGTACATAAATTATATTTTTAACTTTAAGTTATGATATTATATTATTTTTTGGAATATATTTAATCTATTTAAGGAATTAAATTAAATTATTAAATAATATTAATTAATTAAGTTGATTTATCAATTGTGTTCTTATAGTTAATTCAACAATGTTTTTACAAAGTATTCTAATTTTAAAAGTGTTTTTAGAAAAATCAAATGTTTAATAAAATTTGAAAAACACTTTTACAAAGTTGAAAAACAATGATTATATCAAAAACACTTTTAAAATATACTTTCATTCAAAACACTTTGAATAAAGTGCATTTTTTAGGGTTTCTACTTATAGTATCTTTAGTGAAAATATTTTTTCTTAAAAATATTTTTAAGAGAATCACCTCTCAAATATTTTTCTGAAAAATACGATTTTTAAAATTAAAAAAAATGTTATCCAAATTTTGCCACACATGAGTTTTATTCAAAAGTACTTTTCAAAAACAAATAAGTCATTACAAAACACTTTCCTTTCTGTAAAAAGCCAGCCCACTTCATCTAATCAAGCCCATTAGATATTGGGCTTGACCCTAACCAAATTGGGCCTTCTTGGTTGGGCCCTAAACGATAAGAGCGTTCCACAATTTCTTCCTCTCCATCTAATCTCTAAATAAATAAGCGCGCCAAATACAGGACACAGGATTTGATTTTTGATTCCAGGAAGACAGAAATGGGAAGCGGTTATGTGAGAATCATCGGCAAGTGGCAACAGCCATGGAAGATAAAAACTTCAACTCCATCTTCATTTCCATCGGTTCACCAACTCAGAAATATTAGGAATTCAGAAATCTCTCGCCCAATTAATCTACTTTCTTCCCATTCATTTTCATCATCATCATCGCGGTCCTCCAAGATTGGATTTCTGGGCTGGTATTTGGGCATGCTCGAAACCAGTCCTCTCATCACCAAAAAGCGTTACATCCTCCTTATCTTCGCAGCTGCCGACTTGACGTCCAGGTTAACCCTAGAATTTCGTTCCTTTTTAATATTTTGGATTTCATTAGTATGTTTTCGTTTTTTATTATTATTTATTTATTGGAATTACTGTAGAATTACAAGATTATGCATAATTTTATGCTTGACTGCATTCCAATTGAGTCAATTCGTAAAAAGGAAAAAAAATTATTTCACCAGATGGGAATTTAATATACTGCTATAATTTTAGCTCTTAATTTATGTTTCTCACTATGCATTCCTGTTGACTGATGATCATATGTTTTCTATTCAGAAAATTATGCTGCCACCTTCGGGCTCTTTTGACCCTATTAGGACATTACGTATGACTGGCTATGGATTGGTCATTTTAGGGCCTTCACAGCATTTGTGGTTTAACTTTGTGGCAAAAGTCCTACCAAAGCGAGATGTGATCACTACCCTGAAGAAAATAATCATGGGACAGGCTATCTTTGGACCTTGTATCAATTCTGTTTTCTTCTCTGTTAATGCAGCTCTGCAAGGTACACAAGAAATTTGTATTTATAATCACTCGACTAAAAAACACTGGTCCTTTTTTTTTTTTTTTTTTTTTTAGTTTTGATAGGTAAATAAGAGCTTGCATTAGAAACGCCTAGAAATGGTGAAAACAGTACACACTAAGTATACAAAAAAATGCTAAAAAAACTAGGCAGTAAGGAGACAAGAAACCCATCCCATTACTTAACAAACAACCAATCTATAAAGTTAATCATAGACAAAGTGTGATCCTCTATATACACCCTTGCCCAATTCACAAAAGCATACAAGAAAAAATATTTGATAGCTTGGTCAGACCACTCGACATCATTGAACACTGGTGAGTAATTGTTTGGTTGCAAATTTATTCCTTTCTTGTTATTGTTGTCAACTTGTGTTTCAGCATCATATAACTTTAGAAGGCAATATGGAATGGCCACCATGGAGAGTGTATTCACATGAAAACATGTAAATGTAAATTTGTAGTGCTCTGGACATGCCCATGTATCTGTCTTCTCTTGCTATGCAATTTGGTTAGATATTCAATGTTCTGCAAGCAATTCAACTAGAAACTATATACTCATAAGGTTTTTAAAATTTTCAGTGTGATATAGCAGAACTAGTTAGCTTTTTGATAGAATGCTATGTAGATTCTTTAGTTAACTGTAGATTTTCTTTTTCTATGATACATTGTGAATGAAAGGACAAGGAGACCTAATAAAACAATGCAGCAGTAGAATGGTGGAGAAGAATTTCAGTAGCCGATCTCAAATATGTTAGGAAACAAAAAGTATAATACTAAGTTTATTAAAAAACTAACATAGGATATATCTAAGCATAAGTATTAAATTTTTGCAAATTCAACTTACATCGAAATGAAACACACAATGTATTATAGAATATAATTATGCAAAATATAAAATCAAAATATGATCTAATATATAATTTTTTTTAAAAGAAGGAAAGAACAAACCTGAATGATGAAATGCACATAATCATTGTCTTTAAGTCATAAAATCTTTTCTCGTGTAGGTATTTGTTGGACTTGTACAACTCTAAGAAACAACCTAGGACCAAGCCAATAATCTGATGATGTGCTCGAACACCAAAGAGAGAGAGAGAGAGAGAGAGAGAGAGAAGGAGAAGAGGGGGGGAGGAGGCGGGGAGGGAGATACCAGGTTGTGTGTCTTGTTGCCCAATACAATAACTAAAATAATAAAATAATATAGTTGTAGATATGAGAAAGAATTCTGGAGTGCAATCGGCAGATGGAGAAAAATATAGAAATAAAAGAATTCCTTAGATTTGTTCTAAAATTCTTTAATATGTATATAGCTAAAATGTATGGTATTCATAGAGTTTTTGTTAGACTCCAATCCTGTCTTTTCATATTGTGAAAGACATGTTCTTTCACAAGCAACAAATTTCAAGTCTAAAACTTCATCTGTTTCCAATGAATAACTGTGGTGAATGCCTTTACGTTGAGTGGCTTTTCTCTAGAGTTCATTTGGATCTCAGAAGTAAAAAACTTATACATTTTCAAATTCTTTATTCCTTATATAAAAGAGGAATAAAATTGGAAAAATCATGATAGAGAAAAGAATTATTGAGTTTAAACTTATTTTTCTTTTTCTTTACTTTTGGTTCGTTCCCTTTTTCTTCTTATTTTCTTTTCCTCATTATTTCCCAATGCTTTCTGTGATGCAATTGGAGTCCTAGCATTAAGCTCATGAGTTGCATGAAGAAGTCTGATATGAAAATTGGCTAGGTAAGAGAAGTTAAGTGGAAACCTATTCTGATGGAATATGAAATAAAGAAGCATGTGAATTCAGTTGGATAACAGTCTATTATGGTGATGGGAATGTTAGTTTCCTGTGGATGGTAATGTGTGTCTCCTTGATCATTTAGCATTATTGGATATGAACAATATAGGCTTGAACTTTTGAACATATAAATTTTCAATTTCATTGCTTGTTTTGACCAATATTTTGGTTACCTCAGGTGAAAGTGGGGATGAGATTGTTGCCAGATTGAAGCGAGACCTGCTCCCAACTCAGCTAAATGGTCTTCTGTACTGGCCAATCTGTGATTTTGTTACATTCAGATTTGTTCCTGTCCACCTACAGGTACACTTTTTTCTTTATTTTGTTGCTGATGAAAAGGGGTACACTTAGGGGGAAAATTTAGCTCTCACCTAAGAAATTAAGCCTACTGCTTGGTTGGTTGGATTTAATGATATCAGATTTATGGAGTTAATCTTAAACCACTCAGCTTATATATACTAATAAAAGATAGGAATAAATCCAACTGAAAAGTACTTGAGCTATGTTTGGTTCCTTGAAAATTTGAGGGAAAATGTGAGGTAAGGAAAATAGAGATGAAAAATAGAAGGAAAGAAAATAAAAGTCAAACTTAAAATTAGTAAATTATTTTTGTATGTTTTTTCAAATTCATTTCATTTTTTTTCTATATTAAGCTCAAATAATTTAAAAATATCTAAGCTCGGAACTAATTTTAAATATATTTAATTTTCTTTTGTAACTTCATATTTAACTAAACATAAGAAAACCATTTTCCTACATTTTTTTTTTCCTTTTCTTAAAACTTCCCTTGAATCAAACATAGCATTAAGATTCTCCAAAATTGCTGATTAATGGTTCTGATTCTCACAGTGATCCAACTGCTAGGTGTACTGTGCATTGAATTTCCTGGTTTGGGAGTAATTGTGCATTGATTTTATTTATTTATTGTTATTATTATTATATTATTATTATTATTATTATGTTTTTGGCATCTTTGTGGCAGCCATTGATGAACAGTTCGTGTTCATACCTGTGGACTATATATTTGACATACATGGCAAGCTTAAGGAAAGTGTGCACTGATTAGCATTGGGATGTCTTACTCTTTTAACTCATACATAACCGGTTAAAGCTAATGCAAGTGCAAAACAGAATGCTGCCTCTGCTCAATACTGATCAAGTTCATAAGGAGAAACTTACAGTTACAATCAAATCTGCATTATTTGCAGGAAAACATGTCTGTAGTTTTAAAAATCATGGTTGTTTTATTGAATTTGATGTTACATTTCTTTTACATGTAAAAATTCGTTTACTTTTTGAACGAGCTTTTCAAACAGAAATAAATTAAAGTGGATTGCAAAATCCTGATAATTTGAATTTTGGATTCTTCCATGTGCATGTAAGGCCCCGCCAAGGGACTGAAATTGATAAGTTAAAGTGGCATAAATGATAAAAGTCATCATACAACTTCGGTTGGGTAGCTGTGAATTGAGAATTTAAATTTTTTCATGGGTCCAGTGGTAGCACAGCGATTTGATTAACCAGGCCCACCCCACCCACCACCTTCTTTTGTAGGAGGGTGGGGGTGAGTGTGGGGAATAGCTTTGAGGTAGGTGCGATGGTTTGTTCTGATATTGTTATGTTTTAATGGCAGAAGCTGAATTGACGACCAGATACATATAGCTTGTACAGAAATTAAGGACTTGGACCTACTTGCATAATTAATTCTCAGCTAAGCCAGTGATGTGCAGAGGTATTAAAAACAGGATTAAAAACGCACCTAGACGATTATTCACTACACCTGAATCACTAATTTACATTCTATCATTTGACTCTCTGAAGTAAGAACTGAACAGGAAACTGTTACCCGGGATTTGTGTCGATTGCTCACTGCACCCAGAGTAAACTCTGACTCGTACAGAACGGTTCATTTTAAACGTCTTTCTACCTTAAAAGTTAAAATATCCCTTCAACCTGAATATTGGGGACCTGGAAGGGATCGTGTGTACAAGATACAAACAGTAGGATTTTAGCATCGAGGCAGAATGGGAGAGAATATATGTAGTCCAGGGCCTGGGATTGTGGACCGTATCAACCATCAAGATCCATAGATAGACAATGGATGGTCGGTGTCCTTTGTGGGAATCGTGGTGTGGTGTCCATATCATCGATTTCCGTTTCCCGTTTACTGGACCACGTGTACCATATACTGCTTTAATTATGTAGGCCACGTAGCTCACTCTACCGCCCTAAACGATACCCACGTAGTCCACTTGATAGGCTTTAATTTTTTAAGTTTTCTGCACTTTCACACCCTTTTGGAGCTCGTGTCCTACACGCTCCTCCCTACTTTCTACCCGTTCATTCCTGAGGGAAAAAATAAAAAATTAAAATTCATTTATTGACTTGAATCTACCACGCGTCACTCAGCAGGTTGGTCCTAGGCTCCTAGCACCACAGAATTGTAACTGAGGCACGTGACTGAGGGCAAAAGATCGTAACGAATGGGGACCACCTTGCAAAATAATATCTACGCATGGTTTGAAAACATTAAACAGTAATCCCGCCAATGCCTATCCCCACGTGGACTCCAAGGTTGCCTACGCGTCCATTCTCCGCGAGAAAGTGTCGCAATCAACGCGACATAAGCATTGGATCCGGACGTGGATTCAACGGGAGGAACGACACGTGGCGCCCAAAGAGAAAATGATCGCGTCAGCCGGGGAAGGACCAACCGATTAATTCGGGCACGAGTCTCTCTCCCGTTAGGAGAAGCTTCAGAGGAGAGGTTGAGAGTGAGAGAGAGAAAAGTGTCGCCAAAGTCAGTTCCTCTACCCTTTCATTTTCTTCCCTTTTTTTTTTATTTTTGAGTATTTCGATTCGATTTCGATGTGAAATCAAAAATCAAATAAAATCAAAGTGATTCGATTTGTGATCTTGTTTTGATATTTGATATAATAGTGGATTTGAATTTGATTTTACCGGTGGTGGTGTACAGGTCATCTTCTTCTTCTGATCTCTCTCTTCAGGCTGAAGCGGAGGAGGGCGGAACATTACCAGAAGTTGGGGTAGCAAATTAGCAATGGAATGGTGGGATAAGATGATGTTTCCCATGCGAACAGTCTGGAACGGCGTTGCTAAGCGTTTTGGAATTCGAAAAACTGGTAAGTACTGCCATCGTTTGATTTTTTTAACCTTTGAATATGTTGATCACAGGAGAGGATTCTCCTCTGACTGCTGCTTGATCTTATGCGATTTGGAAACTGGATTTTATCTTTCAACACTTCATTCTCGTCCACATTATCTGGATTTCTTCTTCTTCTGCCCGATCATTCTGGAATTAGATAGATGGTTTTAAAGCATCTCTGCTTTTCTGAATGGTGATGCTACGCCATAGGCAAAGTTGTATACACTTGAAATGTTTTCCTTTTTGACCTAAATCACCAAGGCGTCAAGATTATTGATTCAGTCATTCAGAGAACATTTGGTGTATGACAAGCATTCTCCGTTTAGAAGGTCTTTTTTAGGCTTTGCCCGTATTATCAATTTTTTAAAAAAAATATTATTTATCATAGGGATTTCAATTTAAAACCACAAAGCAAGTGAGTGAAATTATAGATTATAAGAAAATTTCAGTCTAGGAAGCCCAAAACCTTAACCCTTTCCGCAATCAAATTTACATTATTTTGTGAATGCAAGTGGAAATTGATTATACCCATTGTGACAATAGTTAACTGTTCGTTGGGAGTTTTAATGGTGTGATCTTGGAACTCGGAAGATTGTAGAATTTTTTTTTTTAAATCTATTTTCTGTTGGAGCTCAAGGCTGTATTTGGTCGGAGCAAAGAACCAGAATGTGTGGGTGTAAAAGAAATTTTATGTTATCTTTTCTCATGTGCGGCTCATTAGTTATGAGTATAGAGGATTGTTGAGTTTTGTGATTAAGATATTTATTAGAATCTGTAAATTTTGATTGATTGATGTGATCCCCTTTTGACAACAAAGCAGGCCTACTGAAGCTGCGAAATGACGTGAGGACTTGTGAGTATAGGGATGTGCATGTGATGTGGGAGATGTTAAATGGAACTGAAACAGAGCTCAGTCGGTCCCCTGAGAGATCCACTGGGAATAGCAAAAAGAGAACATATTGGAAAATAATTGAGTGGGCCAAGCGTGCTCCATATCTTTGCCGCAGTTTTTGATCATGTTATGAATGGTGCTTGTGAGCTTGTTGAGCTTATGAACTTGGTCAGCTTTATCTCAGATGTATGGATGTGAATCCTGTGGAATAAAAGAGAAGAGAAGGGGATGGGGGCCTGGTATGCAATAGTGTCTGTTTTCTGTTCATCCAACCATGTATAGAGGTCAGCTTTCCCCCTCCCAGTGGATATTGTTCCGTCTCTTCCTTCTCTTCACGCTGTCTCCTATGTAATAAATGATGGGTATCTAGAAAATGGGTTCTGAGTTTTCTCTATCAGACCTTGTTTCTTCATCCAAATGCCTTCTTTATTCTCATTGGCTTTCTCCTACTTCTTTATTATTATACTATTTTAACTTTTTGCTTGATTGAAATGCTTAATCTTTTTTATATAAAATAAAATATTTTAATCATGATTCTAACTTTTTGCGCACCCCAATTGGTTTAAATTGCGCACCACCACTCATTCAAATTGCATGATTACACACACATACCCCAAGTGAAAGCGCCATGTTTGAATAAACCAAGGGCCCACAAAAGATTATAATCACAATAAAATATTTTAATTTATATAAAAAAATTAAATATTTTAATCAAGCAAGAAGTTAAAATAATACGATAAAAATATTTTTATTTAAATCTATATATGATAATAATAAATAAATATTTTGTTTAGTGTAAATATAAAAAATCTTATCTTCTAAAATTTTAAATTTATTTTCAATAATAATTTATTATATAATTATTTGTATTTAATTAATTTATCAAGATGATGTTTGAGTTGATTCATTCAAAATCTGTGGATTAACTCCTTGAAGCGTCATAATCACAATAAGCAGATGATTTGAAAATCACTATCATAAAACATCATCATTTACTAGTCATTTAATACTTAAATATAGTAGCTTTTTAATCAACATAATTTACCTTTTGTATAAAAAAAAATCCCCTCAATTACTTCATAAGAAAAAAAAATTCCAATTAGTAATTTTCAACATTATGATATTTTTTTGTGATAAAATGATAGTTATTAACCATATTTTGAATTTAAGCTTAAAATTCTAGTGGGTGATCATGTTTTCAAATTTAAATCATAGTTGTAAAAGAAGTACAATTATAAGAAATATATGCGAATTTTGGAGGTTTTTTTTTAGATTTGGCAGCATAATTCAAAGAACTTAACTTTTTGATTTTAACAACTTGTTTTCTTCAATTAAAAAATTTGTCAATAAGAAAATTATTGTAAAACAATGATAAATACAACGCAAATAAAATAGTAGAGATACTTAACTTTTTTATTTTAACAACTTGTTTTCTTCAATTAAAAAATTTGTCAATAAGAAAATTGTTGTAAAACAATGATAAAT
The DNA here is from genome assembly GCF_004353265.1 of Vitis riparia. Taxonomy (NCBI): domain Eukaryota; kingdom Viridiplantae; phylum Streptophyta; class Magnoliopsida; order Vitales; family Vitaceae; genus Vitis; species Vitis riparia. Next base: position 7,814,724 of record NC_048448.1, on the reverse strand, counting down.
ACAACGCAAATAAAATAGTAGAGATAAATTATATTTACTTTGATAATAATATATAATAGGGGAAAACAAATCATAAAAGAGAATTGAAAAAGTTGAGAGAATAAAATATAGAGAGAAGGAGAGAAAGTAAGAAATTTCTTTCTTTTTGTGGGATACATATTATAGGGGATGGGAAACCCTTTTATAGGTTTTCCAAATGACTTCCATTAATATTCTCATTAATGAATATTAATGAAACTCATAAATAACATTAATAGTTTCCATTAATGAGTATTAATGGAATTCATAAATAATACTTAATTAACATTTATTATAATTAATGTGGTGACATTTATTACTTCAGTTATAACACTCCCCCTTGGATGCCCACCACATTGAAGAATATGTCTCATTAAAACCATTTTAGTAAAAACCTTATGGAAAAAACCTAGAGAAGGAAAAAAATTACAATATTCTTATAATTCTTTAAGTTGTTCTTAGTATGTTAGGATTGCCTCGTTAAAAATCTTGCCAGTAAAATTCAGTAGGACAAAACCTGGACGAAGGAAAAAAGAGTACAGTACACTAACACCCTTTTACAAGCGTACTCTCCCTCATGTTGATATCCTTGAGTTGACACATTCCAATACTGTGTATTAACTTCTTAAATGTTGAGGTTGTCAATGATTTTGTGAATAAATCTGCTAGATTATCACTTGAACGTATTTATTGCACATCAATTTCACCACTTTTTTTGAGTTCATGTGTATAAAAGAATTTTGGTGAAATGTGTTTAGTTCTATCTCCTTTAATATAACCCCATGTTATTTGTGCAATGCATGCAACATTATCTTCAAATAATATTATCGGGTCACCTTTGATAGAAGATAGTTCACATGATTCCCGAATATGTTGGATCATAAATTTTAGCCATATATATTCACGACTTGCTTCATGAATTGTTAGTATTTTTGAATGATTTGATGATGTGGCCACCATTGTTTGTTTGATAGATCTCCATGAAATAGCAGTACAATTGCAATTAAACACATATCCTGTTTGTGACCTACCTTTATGTGGATCTAAAAGATATCCTACATCTGCATATTCAAACAATTGTTGCTTTGATTCCCTTGAGTAAAATATACTCATATCAGTAGTTTCGTGAAGATAACATAATATATGTTTGATACCATTCCAATGTCTTCGAGTTGGAGTATAACTGTATCTTGCTAATAAATTGACAGAAAAAGCAATGTCTGAACGTGTACAATTGGCAAGATACATAAATGCACCAATAACACTAAGATATGGTACTTCAGGACCAAGTAATTCTTCATCTTTATCACAATGACGAAATGAATCATTTTTCACATCAAGTGATCGGACAACCATTTGAGAACTTAAAGGATGCGCTTTATCCATATAAAAATGCTTCAAAACTTTCTTAATGTATGTTGATTGATGTACTAAAACTCCATTTGGAAAATGCTCGATCTGCAAGCCGAGACAAAATTTTGTTTTTCCAAAATCTTTCATCTCAAATTCATTTTTCAAGTAATTTGTTGTTCTTGTGAGCTCTTCAGGAGTTCCAACAAGATTTAAGTCATCAACATACACTACAATAATTGCAAATCCGGTTTCTGATTTCTTAATGAAGATGCATGGACATATAGGGTTATTCAAATATATTTCTTTTAGCAAGTATTCGCTAAGACGATTGTACTACATGCATCCAGATTGCTTTAATCCATACAATGATCGTTGTAACTTGATTGAGTACATGTTAGGAGACTTTGAACTATTTGTTTCAAGCAATTTAAATTCTTCAAGGATTTTCATTTATATATCATTATTCATGGATTCGTATAAATTTGTTGTAACAATATCCATGAGATGCATATCCAGTCCTTCTTAGACCACCAAACTAATTAAGAAACGAAATGTGATTGCGTCCAGGACGGGAGAATATGTTTCCTCGTAATCAATACCAGATCTCTGCCAAAAACTTTGTGCTACTAATCGCGCTTTATATATTATGATCTCATTATTCTCATTGTGCTTTCGTACAAATACCCATTTGTACCCAACATGCTTTACATTTTCAGGTTTTTTTACTACAGGTCCAAAACTTCTCATTTTGTTAATGAGTTTAACTCTACCTGTATAGTTTTTTTTTCCATTTTGGCTAATCATTTTTATGTCGGCATTTTTCCACATTTTTGTGGTTTGGGATCTTCATCTTTACTTATGATATCAAAGGCCACTTGGAAAGCGAAATATTGCTAATAACAATATTATTTCATCCCATTTTTCTCCCGTGTGTACATAACTTACTGAGATCTCACAATTTTTAGGTACCTATGCTTCTTTAGAGGCTTTTCGTTCAATATGTGTTTTTTCAGGGGCTTCTCGTTCAATATGTGTCTTTTCAGGAACTTCTTGTTCAATATGTGTCTCTTCAGGAGCTTCTTGTTCAATATGCGCCTCTTTAAAGGTTTTTTGTATTATTTGTGCCTCTTTTGGAGTTATAAATTTATCAATTTTAAACTAATCAATCGTTTTGATGACCTCTTCTAGAGTGCCTAGTTTTTCTTGGGTTCTCATCTTTCGAGGAGTTACATCATTTGAGTCGATAGGTCTACCACGCTTCAAGCGTATCTTAGATTCATTTGTTAATTGTTCTACATGGACATCAATCCGTGCTGGAGTATTTGCAACCACGATATGTGACTTTGTCACCTTCTTTGTATCAATGAATGTATCTGGTAATTAATTTGCAAGATTTTGAAAATGAAGGATCCTTTGAACTTCTAGTTCACATTGATTTGTACGAGGATCAAGATAGGTCATCGTACATGTCTTCCAACTAATTTCTCATCGTTCTTCAAGAATCGACTTTTCTTTCCTTAATGACGGGAAAACACTCTTATTAAAATGACAATCCGTAAAGCGGGTTGTAGAAGTATCGTTTGTCAAAGGTTCAAGATATCTTATGATAGATGGAGAATTAAAACCTACATAAATCCCAAGTCTTTGTTGGAGACCCATTTTAGAGCGTTGTGTAGGTGCAATTAGTACATATACTGCACGACCAAAGATTCGTAAGTGAGAGATATTA